>NC_081826.1:241547750-241575250 GCF_030867095.1 Alligator mississippiensis
AAAATAAGAAGGGCACATTTTAAACACTAAAAAAACCTGGGTTTTATTTAAACACATTATTTAATAAGGGGCCAAGGTTGGGATGGTTTCTGGTTTGGTTTTGCTTTGTTTTTCTAATGACAGGCATGTGTTGGATCTCATTCTCTCTTTCTGTACAGGCTCCAGCTAGCTGGTTGCCTGGAAGACTGGGACTGAGAAAAAGAGAGATTTGAATGAAAAAGTAAACATTACAAACAAAGAATATAATTGAAAGGGGCTTTGTGAACAAGGGGTGTTGTCGCAGAAGAGAATGGCCGAGGGTGGGGCTGCCTGGGGCTCTTTGTTTCCACTCACAGTGGTGCTGCCTATAGTGCTGTATTGTACTATGCAGGAATTTACCATCTCAGAAACAAGCTAATAGCTACCTCTACAAACAAGGCTAAACTATAAAGCTTAAATATTTATAGTTATTTATGTCTCTATTTTATTAATTAGTGGCCACCTCCACTTTCAAACCTTATTTTTTATGCACAATACTAACTGTTTGCTAGACTGCAGAATAATACTTTTGAAGACTAGTAGGCAGCATATCTGCTATTTGGAGACTCCGCCACCCAGAAATGACTGAAGAAAAATAGGTGCACAATAGTTATTTGTAATGTTTATGATTCAGCAATGTTATATACTCTACAATTTCAGCATCCCTACTCATAGTTGTTTGTTTGTTTTTTTAAGTTTCCTGTAGAATTTGTTTCTGTCATAAATTTAATCTCACCTGACCTACGCAGAGTAGGAAAAGAAAAAAGAAAGCGAGGTTTAGAGTGGGCAGATGATTACTGCAAACTGCATAGCTCTGCTTCAAGCAGTTTGTGTGGAGATACACAGCTGAACCTGGTGCATAATATGTAACATCCTGTCACTAAATGAGGCTTGGAGAGGATACCAACAATAGTTTCAGAGTGTAATTTTAAATCCGATTTGAGGTTCTCTGTAAGCCAAAAGATATGGTAGAGATTTTAATACTAAACTTATCTATTAAAAAAACCCTTTATATACATGACCTCAAAATATTATTTGAATTCTCTTATTAACTTTCTCAGTATTTTGAAGTAATTGGATTATATGCATAAATACCATTAGAAATGGCAAGTCCTACAACAACTTATAGTAAGTGAAAGCATAGAAACAGCTGAGAAAACGCAAAGAAAATCCTAAACTAAATCCAAAAATTATGTTAATCAACTCTGATTTTATTCCCCACATGGTTGTCATATTCTCTTCTAGAAACTGAAGTTTATATCTGCTTGCCTTTTTGTTTTCTTATTATGTTGAGGGAAGTAATGCTATTTTCTTTAATATATGCCCTCATTTGTCTTATCTTACTATTATAAGGATATATACTGAGGTGAATCTTACCATGCCAAACAAACTATTAAGAAAACAGGAATGAATCAGCAGTGTTTTTAGTTCATGTCAACCTTTACTTAAGGATCTTTTTTCCCCTTTTTTAAAGGCACTGGCCTGAATTAATAAATGGAAGGACTCCCACTGGTCCTGGCTTGTGGGTGCAGGGAAGCTCAGGTTAGGAAGCAACATTGTATTTAATACCTGTGTTTGTCATATCCTGGGATAAACTTCTTATCCCAAGACAATGGATATGGAGGTCTAAATGATTGCACCTGTTTCTGGGATAAAATGGTTTATCATGGGACAAATGTAATATCTGTTTGTAGCCTCACTGTAAACTTTGGATCAGTTATTAAATCTCCTCTCTTCTTGTACCATAGCTGCTCCACAAGAAAAGTCATGGCAACAGTTCCCTATGAAAATGGACCCAAGCTCAATACTGTTCACCAAAGATTGACAAACAGTCATTCACTGTGAGTGTCTGTCAATATTTGGAGATTCCCACAAGCTGTTTCGTAAATTGAGTATGTCCAGAACAGCTCCTCTCAAATGACAGAACAAGCTGTATATTTTTTAACACATATTACAAACTTCTATTTAATCATTTATGTCCTACATCTAATAATTCCATACGTTTACCTATGATGGTTCCACAGAATATTTTTTACATTATTTCCAGAAACACCAAAGAAGAGAGAATACAGGTATGAAATGTTGTTTAGGTCTATGCTTCCTTTTTGTTTCCAAGTACACATTGAATTTGCCCAGTTTTTCTTTTGGAAATGACTATCAAGCTAGGTTCATATTGTAATCTAAATGGAACGGTACCCCAAATGTAAACCTAAGATAGAAAAACAGAGTAGCAACACGTTCACTTTATGCAATGATAGCTATCAAGATCAGATGCCATTCTAAAAGTTACATTATAATTCAGACAAATGTTACATCTTCAGAAGTAGTTTCCCAGGTAAGGTTCTCTTCCCTTTGTTATACATGAATTCAGACTAGATTATTATGAGGGTCTTTCCTGGCTTTTAAACTTATGGGCCAGGTATAGACATTACACTTTTACCAGTACAAGTGATTGGGAAACTGATCTATAACCATAACAGAACAGAAGTTTGGCACACAAAATGGGTCTATACCCGTAACAGAACAGAAGTTCAGCACACACAGACTGGTTTAAAAATGGTGGAACCCAGTCTAAGATATCCCCGCTTACCCTCCACCCCTCTGCCACCAAAGGCTAAATATGTGTTTTGTTCACTACTGGTAAACTACACTGCTTACAGAAAACCATGCAACTTAGATTTATTCCACCTCAGGATTTTCAAGTGTCTATACCTAACCATGAAGATTTGGTATTGCTTATATGCAATGAGGATTGTTCCTTGCCATTAGGTGTTCAAAAATTTCAACGAACTTCAGAATTTTCCTTGTGACTATGCCCCAAATTAAAATTAAACAAACATCCCCAATGTAAAGGCTTGAGTCAGGATTTCTCTCTTGCATCAGCTGAAGATCCACAACATACAGCTACTAGTGGTAACTCAACTGTGCGAGGGGGACTGGCACTCAATACGTATCAATCATTGGGACAGGCTTTAATTAGAAAGTGTTTAAATAAAGATAGTTGTAAGTGAAACCTGTCCTTGTGACTGATAAGAACTATAATCCCCTTACTCATAGACAGCTATCAGGGTCAACGTGATTCCATAGGGCTGGAATAGTAAAGAATGCAGGGCGTTTAAAGTTAATTTCCCTGAGATGTATCCCAGACTTCTTTCTCCCTTAACTTGTGACCTTCAATAGCTAAGGAATTGCAAAGTCATTTCTGGTGACTATTTCTCCCTGATGCCTATTAGGATTTTGGGTTGGTGTTAATATCCTAAACATTGTGGTTTTGCACTTTCATTTACAGTGGGAAATGGAAGAATGGTCCAAGTCTACATGGTTTTCCTAGGCTGATAGCTTGTGATTTTTTAATGCGCTTGTAGAATAAGGTGGAGACTTCTAATGTGGGTGTCTGATCACATTATTCATATAAGAATCTAAATATTGGAAAAATTACTTCCCAACAACATGGAAAACAATCATGCACACAATATACAACTGCTCAGATACTCTGAGAGTTGTAAATCCTAAATATAAAGATTTTCCAATACAGGCCATGCCACTGTAAAAAAAGAAGAAGAAAAGAACAGAAACGGTTATTAAAATATGTTCTGATCTTTCTGGGTGTGTAGATAATAAATGTGTAAAGTGGAAGCATGCATGGGTGACTTTAATAAAATCTTGATGCTCACCATAGAAGCATGGCTTAGTCACAGCAAACCATATGTTTAATGACCAGCCTAACTACTAAATTATGTTTCTACTTTGGAATGAGCACTTGATGAATATCTAAGGCAGTTCAAACATATCTAAGGCACTTTGCTTCTTGTTATGAAATGTAGCACGAGCACAACAGAATTATATTGTTTCTCTGACTTACATTGCCACCCTGTCAATTTATTATCACTAGGTAATAAAACTCTCAGAAATATTATATTTATGCGACAAAAAAATTAAACCTTACTAAAAGGGAATGGGAAATTTGAAGGTCTGATTAGATTCAAACAAGAACATGAGAATTCATAATCATATTGGAAGTTTATCTGTCCTTACCCAAAAGTTTATATGCACATATCCAAGCTATTTGTTCAAGAAACAAAGCTAGGAACTTATGACAACAAGCTTGCATCTTACTGTGATGGCTCACCCACCTCCTCCACTTTGTGAGCCATGTCAAACTCAGCCTCCTGTTTGTCAGCTTGTCATACAAAAGTTCACACACTTCCTCCCACACGGCACCTTACACATGAAATGCTCTCCCTGAATTGATCCATAAAGCCACTTGCACTCTCCTTAAGTTCCATATTTTCCTCAATGCCTATAAGAAATCAACTAATTTATTATAGTTTCTCATGAGTGACTACTTCTCCCTTCCTTTACTTAGGTATAAGAAGAAAATTATTACAAAGGTGGATGCATATGTTAAAACTTGTGCCTATTTAATTGTATCTTTCTTTCAGCTCTCATGTGTCCTTTGTAAATTTGGGACTGGAAAAGGATCAAACTACAGTGAATTAACTTGGCAGTTACTTACTCGGCATGTCTACATATGCAGTTAATGTGCCTGAATTTTCTGCGCAGAAAATTCATGCTCATTAAAACACTCCCCGGCACATGTTTACATATGCACCCCTGTCAGAAGGAAATTTAGCCCGACAGGAGCAGCCCATTCCAGGTGTCTGCCCTGGGCTGGCAGGGGGCACTGGGGCTTAACCCTGTGCTCCAGAGGGTAGGAATTGCCATAGCTTGGCAGGCAGCTCCATCCTAGCTGAGGGGAAACTGAGTTGGCCCTGAGCAGAGCAGGGGAGAGGAAAGCTGTGCTGGCTGGGTGAGCAGCTGTCTCTTAGCCATATGATTGAGAGATTGGGGCCCATTCTGATCTCCACATGGCTGGGAGATCTGTCCCAGCTGCTGGGCCGCTGCCTCCCTGCCCCCTGGAGATCAGGATGGGTCTCAATCTTGACACTGCTGGCAGGCAGCATCCTACTGAGCCGGGACAGCTCTCCCCATTCCCGTGGCTCTCTGCTTCTACATGTGTGGTATTGTGCATTATTTAATGCACAATTGCACCATTTTTCTAGTACCTCTATTTACAGGTACTAGGAAATAGCGCATTAGACTAATATATTGAGCAGAAAGTGCTGCACATGTTTAGACGGTGACACTGTACTGTCGATTAGATTAGCCTAGTGTACAGTAAGGTGTCTCATATAGATGCACTCACTGGGGAACAACTGATGCACAATAAGTAGTCCCTGCTCACAATTACCTCCCCATAAATGAAAGCGAAAGTTAGGCAGTTTACACAACATGAAAGGAGATGAAATTGTCCAGTTTAGCTGTCACTTGTGCAGATGCATGATGAGTTGCTACACATCAAGTGTTCTAAGGTAAGTTCCCACTTCTGCTAACACAGTTTTATTCCTGAAGACTTTAAAACTTTGGGGGGACTGAGACTATACTGTAAAACATATTTGTGCATTTCCTAAAACCTTAATGCGTGTCTCCCTCTTCACATAATAGAAACTCAGTCCTGGTAAAGATAATTTCATAATACTGTATCATATGAAATAAGGACTTTCAGTTTATCACAGACTGACAATATTATGCTGCATGATGAAGCCCATGACAGAGCCTTGGAATCTCTGTTTCATGTGTCATGTGAAAAGCATAAATGGGCAGATGCATGACAGTAAGAAAGACAACCTTCCAAAAGTAACTCAAAAGTTGGACTCATTACAGATTTAAGATAATTACTATTACCATTACCCTATTATTTGTAACAAAAATGAAGGTTTAGATGGAAGGCAAATCCCATATACTTAATGCAGAGAAGCAGCCCCATAGAATCCCATGGGACAATTGCCATGAGTAAAGGTAGCAGGATTTGGCTCACAGGCTTTTGTTAGCTCTATTTAAACAATGAAAAATAAAAAAAGACAAGTTCATTTTAAAAGTGAACTTGAAAATATTCTACAGAGGTGTAACATTCACATACTGAAGTAAATATCACAAAGCATCTTTTGCTTCTGAAACATAACTGCTGTCATAATGACCATCTGCTGGCTGTAGGTTTCTAACATTCCCTGACCTATGACATTTATGACAAATTACGCACCAAAGTGCTAGAGACGGCTTGTTAAAATGAAGCCTGAGGCCCACAAGTTCTCAACCCCTCTTGTCTTTAAAAGCATGGGTTAAACAGGAACAAGAAGCAGTTTGGACAGAAAACAGACATGGCAACGGCTAAAAGGAAATGAAATCCTAATCCTCTAACCCTTTGACTTTTGCAGCTTGCTGCACAGCAATGTGCTTTCAACCATTAAACTACCTTAACCTTCTGAAAAGCCAAATCAGTTCAAATTGACTGAAAATTTGCACATCACCACACAACACTTGATTGATTCCTATTTGAAAATTGTATGGAGGACACCATTTAATATAATATTTTTAACCAACAAAATACGTTTCAGTCACCTCTGGCACACAGTAAAATTGGTGTCAAAAGCAATGTGAAGAAACACTTTTCAAAGTCACAAAGTTAGTCTAGTTATAAAACACAGTGGTGTCAGCTGGATTTAGATAGATCTCTAGAGTTTCTTCAAAGTTGGTTAATGTGTAAATATACTTGAAAAATTATTTCTATTTTTAATACTTGCACTGCTACAAGCTGTAGCACTGATTCTGTTATCTTAATGCTCAGATACCAGAACTTGAACCTAGATTTGGAAGTGCTACATTTCCTTTTGCAAAACCGAGCAAATGAGTTACTGCTTATATTTTCAAAAGACATTCTTTATATTTTAGAAAGATTCCAGTTTGTACTTAATTGGCCATACAATTTGATCAACAGATTTTGCATTAAAAAGTCCAGATTAAAAAAGAAGGAAAAATGGTCAAGCAACTGGGTACAAAATACATATGCAAATCTCTGCCTACCTCGTGTGTATCATTAGTGAAGTTGTGCACAACGAACAGCTAGCTGCATTAGCTGAGCAAGCATTTTTACATATTTGCATTCATTTACCCAATTTGCCCATACAGTGACAGTGACTATGTACACATTTTGCTTACACCATTGAAACTTTATGCAAAATAAAAACAACATTCCAATTGCGAATGAGGAGAAGGAAAAAAAAAACTTTCATGAAAACCATCCTATTTTTTCTACTCAGTACTAAATTCCATAAGTGGTCACTGCAAAATAGGAACTTTCTTCTAATTTGAGATGACCACAAATGGCATAAGACACAAAAGACACATATGGCAGTCAGGTAGTTTAAACGCAAATCCTAAATAAAGTGTAGTAGTTAAATACATTATTTTCTTCTCTCTGTTTAGTACTTTGTAGTTTGGGGGTTTTTTTGTTTGTTTGGGGGAGGAGGCTGTTTGTTTGATTTTTGCTTATTATCTATCCTAAGAAGTCATTTAACGAATTATTTGAGCTGGCTTGTTACATGAAGATCACGGACTTTCAGGTGTGTGCATCTTGAAAGTTTTGTGTTCTGTAGTTCTTGGCTGTAACAAGATTTTAAGTTATAGCTAGAAGTATTGGGAAGTTTCGCCATCCCTAGTCTAAATCAAATCAAAGACAACTTTAGCTGAACAAAAATTTTATAACTGCAGTGTGCCTATGTCTATGCATAACAGCATGACCATGAGTCATATGCACAGAGGGAGCGTACAAGCATTCAATCTTGCAAGAGAGTTTCTCTCAGGAGGGAGATCTTCCAGGTGTCAACCTGGAAGATCTCTCTCTCAAAGGGGGTATGTTTCCCCTGGGAGAAATTGAATGAACATTTGTGTGTCTGTAGTTTCTACTAGGAGAGTGGCAATTCTCACTGTAGAAATGTCACATTTGTTCATGGCTCTGGACACTTTCTAAACACACATGGGATACATGATAACTTCAGCCCTCTTACCCAGAAACTTACTTGTATCAAACTATAACCTAGCACTGTAAAAATTAGTGTTGCCAAGTTTCTGCCAAAGGTCAAAGGTTTTTATGGTGCCAAAAGAAGTTGCTTGGGATCAGAAGGAATTTTAAAATACTCTTCCTCCTCTAGCTGTTGCATCTAACTCTACATCCTCCATATGGCTTGGTTAATACTGGAAAGAAGCAGACTTGACCCCACATATTTACCTATGAGGAAAACAAGTATAAAATTCTTATTAATATAAGGGAAAAGAGCAGGCAAAATGGGTATCAGGAGAAATGAGGTAAATACATACATGAGGTGGGAGTTTCAGTAAGTGTAAAATTATTGATGATGTCATTGTTTTGCCATTTATAAATTAGCACTTTGTTTTAAATGGACATTTTGATTAGTTTCTATTAAAGAAAGACAAAACGTGAACTTATCTTCTCACCCACCTTGATCAACTTCTATTTAATTTAAGTAGACCACATTTATGAAGTGGGAAAATCAGCACCCACTAAACCAACCATCAGTAAACTCTATTAAAGAAATATGGGAGCACTAACTCTAAACACAGTGACCTACTGTATTTCATGGTGTACAAGTCAAAGTTTGAAGCCAAACTATTTATCTTTACATTTCTACCTCAACTTATACACCATATCAATACTTTTGACCCCACCACTGCCCAGCCTGGCCCTGGCCCCGGCTGAACCTTGGCCCAGCCCCGATCCAACCTAACCTTCTTCACCTACCATGAGATAGTGTCCCTGACTCTGGAGGCCATGGGGCCCAGACCTGGCCCAAGCAAGGCCTGTGGGCCTTGCCACTACTGTGGAGAAGCTGCTTGGCTGGGCACCGAGCCCAGCCTCATCCCCTGTGAAAAGCGCTGCCTGGGCCATATCAGCCAAGCACCAAGCCTGGCCCTGTCCCCTGTGAGCAGTGATGCCTGGGCTGTACCAGCTGAGCACCGAGCCTGGCCCCATCCCCTGCAAGCAGTGCTGTATCATGTGTCTACCCCCTGAGTGCCCTGCCTACAGTGAGGGCACACAGGGGCTGGTATAAATTGACCCATATTTCTAATCCAAAAAAATAGGTCGAATTATACACCAGATCTACAAAAATCCTAACTTTTTGAATCATAAAAATGGGGTCAGTTTATAGACTGCATCGACTTGTACACTACAAAATAAGGTAATTGTAAAATTTCATTGTCATTTTCCTAACTCTGTAAATTTTCCTCATTATAACTGGACAGAAAATAGTATTTCCAATTTATGAAGGTCTATGAGATTTTGAAATCTTCCAGGTTAAAAATTCTAGGTTTTTCAAGAAGAATTAGAGGGACAGGGAGAGACAGAGATCTTTAAACAGCCAACAGCCCAGTGGCTAGGGAACTCTCTTTGAATGTGGAAGACTCAGCTTTGCATCTTTGTCCTGCCAAATTTAGATCAGATACTAGAATGTCAGGCTCCCACATCCCCAGTAAATCTTATAATCATCAGGCTATTGAGATTGTTACAAAGGAGGGGTATGTGGAACTCGTCTATTCCCTTTAGTAGATTTTCCCAAATACCATGATGATTTCAAATTCAAGTTACCTGATATTTGGATTCTATACCTGGAAAATTATAAATTTGTTGGGTTATCAAAATTAATACTCCACACGGCACAATGGGGAAAACAGTGGCAAGGGGACAGGTGGCCAGACCTCCCCCCTGGTACTTGGCCCCTGCTACCTCCCCTTCTCCCTATCTCCTGTACCTCCAACTCTTAACCCCTGGTGTGTGTGTGATCCACTTCTCCCTCACGGCCTGCTCCCCTAACACCTGCCCTCCCTTCCACCTTCCCCTCTGCCCTTTGCCCCCCTATTCCTGTGCCTACCCTCCTCCTGCCTGCCCACCCCCGCACTCCCTGCCTCCCTACTATACCACTGCCTGCCCTTCTCTGCCATGTAGCTTGTGTGGGGCTCTGGCCCCAGCTCTGGAACAGTCAGAATTGGCAGTCCAGTCCTGGCTTAACCCAGCCAGGGAAAAGCAGTAGTAGTAGCTTAGGCCCAGCTGGATTGAAGCCAGACTTAATGATAAGTGGTGGGGTGGGACAAGTGTTGGGGAGCACCAGTACTGCTGGAGGGCAGGCTGTGCAGTCTCTCCCATGTTCTCCCCAAGATGCACGTTCCAGTTCTCTCACATGTAGTCTCCCCCTTGTGTGTCTTCCACTCTCACTGAATGATATCCCCTGTGCTTCCCCCAACTGCGCACATCCTCTCATGCCACATGAACCACCCTGGCCCAGGGTGAATGCTTGCTCAGTTTTGGCATTGGCCCCAAGCCTAGAGCCTGTGTTGCAGCAGTCACCTGTTCCAGCCAGTACTCAAATCTAAGATAAGGCTATTTTTCTCTCCATATTGACTGACCGGGGTGCAGGGCAGAGAACCTTGTCTTGAATTTGAGTAAATGCAGTAAATGTTCATCAGACCATGGAGAAACTGATTCAGAGTCCAGTCCCCACTTCATTTACTATTTAATTCTCTATAAAATAATGGAAAATACTGAGGGGGAGAGCCTGAGAGGGACCTACTCTGAACAATTAATAGCCTGCTGCTGTGCAGGGTTATGGAATACTTAGGTGCTCCTCAATGTTCTGGTGTGAATCAGGTAGACCAGGACCTTCAAGCTGGAGTGAATCAAGTAGCCCAAGACCTTCAAAGTAGATCAGCACCTATAATCCAAGTACCCTAAATATTAGGTATTGGTTACTCTGTGAGAGTCTCTTACTTCCTTGCTTTCTGATGTTGTGACCAGAATTTCCATCCTGAAGCTGAGAAAGTTGTCCTGTTTGCATTTTTATATACATTAATGAAAAAAGCCTTTATTTTAACAAATTGCAACAAAATTCCAACAAAAAACAAACTTTTGATAGACAATCCATGAATAAATCTATTCAGCAGAAGTGATCAGGTCTAAAAGACATTGGGGGATGGGTTGCATTGGATTAACTTCAAAAACATGTAATTTTATGCAGAAATTATTTTTTTCTATTAGAACTCAGCATATTCTCAGTTTCCAAGAAATTGGTTTATGAAGTCCTTTTTTTCTTTTTCACAAATGATAAAAACAAAAACACAAACAAATAGAAGCAACTATTAGTAGCTTTGCCTTTTGCTACCTTGCTTCATCTTGTGTCATGACAGATGCTAATTAATCTTATGTGGCCTAATTTCCCATGTCCACTATAAAAAACATTTCAGATATAAGCAATTCAAATACGCACCCATGCTCTTACCTGTTCCCCCACAATGGTTTGTTTATCTAGTTCTTAGTATGCTTTTCAGTATTGTTTACGAGAATATATGATCAGGTTTTACATTATCTCAACACCAGATATTCTTATTGAGCCACTTTAGAGAAGCCCAATTTTCAGAAAGCAACCATTCTCTTAAGTTCAGGCCTCTATAAAGTATTTCTAGTTTAGTATTTAAAAAACTGAGCCTCTCTAGGGAGACTGTGGATGATATTTACCATTTCAGTGTGCCCAAAATTGACTTTTCTACCATGATCTACATTTTTGTGGAAGGATGTAAATGACTTTGTGGTAGACATATGAGACAAGAGATTAATATACAATTCTAATAAATTACATTTTAAGATGGTTTGGGAATGCATTGAGTCAATATGTTCTCTGGCCACAGTTCTTCCTGGATAATGCCTACAACTTTTTGAGCTGTGCTGCTCCAATGGCTCCCACCTCACAAGGGAACCTCCACTTCCGACAGATTTTCTGTTTGTAATGCTCTCTGTCAGGGTCTATAGTGGCATAGACATTGTGGTAAAGCATTATGTCTATAAGGCTTTTTGGCATGCAATGAATTTGGGCAGTCTTTTTTGTTAGCTTGTTAGTTCTAGAACTTTGCTGTATGTCAGACAGAAAATGTCAAAGAAATGCTTTTATAAATATCATCCAAATGCAAGTGATAGCCACAGCCCAGCTGTCACAGACTTTTCTCCCAGATGTCTTGATACTATGCCCATTCAGTCCTCACCCAATGATGCAGTCGGAAGCGTTAAGGAACACTCAAGGTTATATCCCTGTGGTATAGTGTCACTGATTTTTCTTGGAACAAAACATTACATTCTATATGCTTAATGCTGGTTGCTCAAAAACGTAAGTTTGGCCAGCTGTTGTTGGCAGAAAAGCTGAGTGTATAATGGAGGAGCTTGCCCTTGGGAATTTTCCTGCAAAGGATGCTGTGAGAGAATTCAGCCTTAAATATGATGAAGTAAAAGAGAACTAGCTATATTAACCTTATTTAAAAAAAACCCCAAAATGATGCAACAGAGGAAATGGGAAATAAAAATAGAATACACAAATACGACATTAGTACAACTGCCTAGAGCTAGCAGATAGTGCCTTGTAACAAATATAAAGACTTAAAATTATGTCTAATGTCTCTATGTTCATAAGTCAGGGGGAGGCTGTGTGGCGGGCCAGTAGGGGTTGCTCCTGTGCTAAGCCACCCACCTCACTGCAACTGACCACCTTCCAGGCTCCGATTGCCTCCCTGGGGGCACCTCACATCTAGCCGACCCCCTTCCTGGAGCACGCCTGCTAGCCTGGGGGTACAGGTGCCACCACCCAGGGATGGGCTTGATTCTGGCTCTGTGTCCCCTGGGAAACACAGGTCTAGTAGCCCTCAAGGGTACTCGACTCACTTCAAGAACTTGGGGTGCTTCCCTCAGTTGGAAGCACAAGTAGTGATCTCCCTTAGTCAGCTGAGCCAAGGGGACCCCAAGGCATAATCTAGACCCACTCCCAATAAGTCTCCCATGCTAGGTACAAAGGAGAACTTTATTTGTTACAAGGAGTAGGATTGGAATAGGGCACAGAGTTGAGTAGTATCAGAGAAATCCCATAGAGCAAACAGGGTGGCTGGGTAGACTTTGATCATGCATCTGAGTTACTGCAAGCTATATACCTAGTTAGAGCTCAGGTAGCTTACTCACAAGTATTATCCAGAGGCAGGTGGAGATTCCCTCTGGAGGCAGGCAGTTCCCTGATCATGAGTTTTGAGAGGGAGAGCAAGTTTCAGATGGTCCAGCTCTTCTCTCTCTCTCTCTCTCTCTCTCTCTGAGTTTTCCTTGTGGCTGCTGCCCCTTCCTCCTGGGCAGTCCTTAACTTATATAGCCCTTATGACCTCATTTACCTGGTCCAATGGAGGCCAGCACCTGTTGGCTGTCAGCCAACCAATTTGAAATGCATCACCGGTTGCTGGGCAGACTGGCAGTCTCTAGCCCACCAGGGAGCCCAAGCCCCTCACCCAGGTATGTGATGCCAGTCACATAGGCAGAGGGAGCAGATTTCCCCCCTCCCTCAGGAATGTATTCAGCTCAGGTTACTTAAAGAGATAGGGTAAGGCGTGTATCCTCTGCAGGGTTCATCCTAACCAAACTGTCACAGAGCAGAGTTTTTGGGGAGAAACAGAGGTGGCCTTCTGCCACAGGCTGCTTACTCAATAGATACCTGGGCTGTTCACGTTTAGTTGGAAAAGGCATGAAAGGAATTTCTTGAGCTCATATGCTTGAATTTTTTACATCCCAGGACTACACAGGAAGATTATGTGCACCTCTTTTTTACTATGATGGCAGGTTCTTTTAATTGACACTGATGTCAATATAATGTAAGTGATGTCAACATATGCTTGACAATCCTATAATTATCTCATGAGAATAAGAATTTAAATCCCCCAACATTTTGTATTAAGCATAAAAGATAGATGGTAACCACAGGGTCAAGCTGTGAGTTACTTCCACTGTAAATCAAAAAGATTACCCTCTCTCCCCCAATACACATACACATACATGACAGCTATCCAGGTGCACATCAATGGAATGCCATGTGGAAATGTAAAGACAGACAAACAACAAGCCTCAGTGCCCCACATTCACGTACACCAGTGGTGCTCAAGTTTTTGGCCCTGTGGGCCAAATGAATAGTGGGCTGGATTGGGTCCTGAGGCCCCTTTCTGCCCTACTCAGAGGGATTGGACCCTGGTGCTGGCCTCTCCCTGCCCCATACATTGGGACTGTGCTCCAGTGACCTGGCACAACCCACTCCTGATCCCCCCCACACTGGGGTTGGGTCCTGGGGCCTAGTGCTGCCCCCACCTTCCCTGAAGGCTGGGATTGGGCATCCAATCTAGCACACAGGGTCCGGGACTTTCTATGGAACTGGTAATTTTGCAGCAGGGAAGCAGTGATACCATTCTCCAACTGCCAAATTTCTAGACCAAAGCGAATCCCTGTGGTCCAGGTGACACAGCGTCATGAGCCAAATCTGGCCCATGGGCTAGGGGCTGAGCACCCACAGTATACACTTCTCCATATATACATTTTTTCTCTGTTCACCCACGCAAATGTTTGGTCTGCAGGCTTGCATCAGAGAAAGACTAAACCCATACACACTCTCAAATTTTTCTGTTTCCTTGAAGCAGTCTAGTCAGTCTTTTCCACTCACACAGGTCAACTTTACATAGAAAAATAGGAAACTAAATTCAAAGGCAAATTTTCCAAGGCATAATGTTAGAAGTCCAACACCCATTATAAGTATACTGTTGTTAGATTCTTACATAGCATTTCTTACTTTGAAGGTCTTTCTCTAAGCTTCTAAATCTAGCATTTGCCAGATCTTCAAGTGCTAAATGCCTATCAGCTTCCACTTACCTCAATAGTCAGTGGTCTTTAGTATGCCTATAGAATTTTTTCTAAGCAGAAAAAAAAATCCTCTACCAATAAAGTCCACTTTGGTATGTTCCACTTTATTATAAGTTGGGCTATTGTAATGATAAAATATTAATGGAGCACTCTAATAATAAAAATGTTCTAATCTTTGGTTATTTTAGTGTTAGACTTACTATACTGTCTACAGTAGCAACATAGCTATGAGGGGTGTGTGAAGTGGGCCATATTCAATTCAGATTCGGATTCAGCCCAAATTGGGGACAGTGATTCAATTTCTTGATTCGAATCACTGTCCCCGATTTGATTCGGCTGAATCCAAATCTGAAGATGCGATGCTGATTCGGATAATCAGTGATTCGGCCATAGACACAGCTTTAAATGTTTTTTCTATGGCTCATGAATGCTCCAATGCTGGGATGGATGGAGTGTCCACCAGGAGCATGGAGGCCCCCCTGAATGCTCAGCAGCAAACCCAGAAGGGGACCAGAAGTAGTTCTGGTCCACTTCTGGGTCCACCGGAGAGAACACTGCCCCCCACCCCGCACCCTCCCTAGCTTGGCGATCGGCCACAGGGGGACCCTGGCTACCCTCCCAGACCCAGGAGGCACCAGTCACTTAGCAAGGGGGCACAGGGGGGAGGAGGCCTTGCATGCTTCCTGGCAGACCCAGAAGTGGACCAGAAGGGCTTCTGGTTCACTTCCCGGTCTGCAGCTGAGCACGCTGGGGAGCCCCCGCAACTCCTGTGGGATGCTCCATCCACCCCAACATCACAGCATTCATGAGCTGCCTGGTACCTTGAGGTATGTAGAAAAAACATTTAAAGCTGTGTCTATGTCCAAATCTCCAAATCTCTCTGAATCTATTAGGAGGGTTCCGATTCAATTTGGAGAGATTAAAGGGTTTCCTGATTCAATTTGGATTTGGAGATTTGACCACCAAATCAGGCCAAACCTCCACCCAATTGAATCACAGACTCAAGCTTTGTACAACCCTAATAGCTATACCTCTATTATTACTCCTCATCTATACAATTAATTAGTAAAATCTTTATTTCTTGGGATTTGTAATGAGGTGCAAAGGAATGCTATCCTCTCTAAGAGCATCAGGATATGGTGTATATCCTCACTTCACCTGTGCGACCCAGCTCTTCCACCTTACAATCTGCAGCATATGCAGACAGGCTTTTCTCTGTTGAGGACTGATGAGACTCAAAAGTAACCTCTCTGCTCTGTATAGCAGTGTCATAATATTTGATGATTTGCTTCAAGGCTATTCCTTTAGTCATATGTTTAATGAGACTTTTAACTTTTTAGCAAGTTTTGCTCCCTGGGCTGGTGGACAAAAGCTGGAAAATATTAACTTTATACTGCCAAGACCCAACACTTATCATATTTTAAAATGTCATAATATTTTGAAACCTGACTTAGGATTTTTAAGTACTTGTGGTTGCAAATATCAGGGTCTAGATATTCTGCACATTATGAAGTTCAGGGATGCACCCTTCCCCCAGCCCAATGAGGAATTTGGAGATGGTGGGAGTAAGATAGGTAGACCTAATGGCACAGTACTGTTTGTCTGACATAAATAAAAGACAGTCAGACAGCAACCCCAATTATTCGGGAGCATTCCAACAACAACTTTATTTGAGTAGTAGTATTATCATTACCCTAACGAGATAGCATATTGACTATAGATAATCAGAGAGTGACAATACGAAAATGATACATTGCACTGCAGGAACTGGTGAGGGCATTATAAGCTGGTGGTACAGGCACTACAGTGATCCACTAAAAAAATTAGTAGAAATGTAGCATTAGGAGTTTGGGTGGGATCATATAACTGGGGCTAGTCAGGAATCTTCTGTAAGAGGTGCTCATCAGAAAATGCCAATTCATCAAAACCCAAATGTTTCAATATGTTTTAACTTCTGCAGAAATACTGGCCTGGCTTATTGTTACCTTGTCTAGTTATCTCTAAACCCAGTATTACTATGTGGGCTTGGTAAGCAGAAGAATTTAGTCCTCAATCCCAGAATATTTATTTTGGTACATTTTTTCTAAAGAATCTATGTCATTAGAAAACCCAAGTGCCATTGAAAAGCCTCAAATGCTTAAAAAAACTATCCTTCATTCTCAAATGTCGTTGACAAGTGATGAAATTATATAGCCTGCAAAGAGTGTAAAAATTATGATTAAAGTGAACAGGTACCCTTACCATATAGTAAAAATCTCTTCAACCCCTGTAACATGAAGCTGAGAGTGCTACATATTGTTAAGCTTGCTCAACATTCCCCATTCTAAGACTGTTCTTCAATCTTCCCATTCTAAGACTTCTCCAGAGTCTTATAGTTTTATAATTTTTTGGTTGAAATCTTCCATCCCAATTTTCTCCCTCAGGATACATTTTTATGGAATTGTTCAGCCAAAGTAGTCCATCTATTTCTAAGAACATATCTGGGGGAATATAGTTAAATTATTTTTTTGCCAGGTTAAATATAAATGCAATATTCTGGCAATGCTTTCTTTGAGAAGCTCGGGGCAATGACATGGACATGAAATGTGGTAGGGATTAACACCTTGTGTTAGGCATGTGCCTAACAGTCAGATTCCCCTTTCATTTGTAATCTGTTCCATATTTGGTCAAGTTTGAGGATCCTGGAAAGATTTGATTCATACAAGTTCAGTAGAATTTGTTTTAGTTTAGCTAGAGGTGTAACAATGCATCTGGGTGCCCAGCTGCAATATCTGGGGGCAGTGGCAACTTCTGGCTGCCACCATGCCACAGGTGCGATTGTGTGACTGTGGGTGCAGCATTTTTTTTCCTGCTCCCCTTAAGTCAGTGCCCTGGGCAGCTGCCTTGGTTGTCCAGCCCTAGTTATGCTACTGAGTTTAGTAGTTAAAATCTGCAAAAAATTCATGTGCACTGGGCGAAATCAGCTTCCTCATTTCCTAGGGCTGACCAGGCTGTGCATGTACCATCCTCACTAAGTGAATGAGCAAATGCGAATGAGTATACTCCTACTCTGGAATAGAAGGGAGAAGTCAGACTTTCCTTGTAATTGCAGCACAGAGCTGCTCTGGGATTGAGTGGGAACAGACACCAGAAATGAAAACAGGGAATCTGTTTTTCTTGTATTCTCAGTGGCCCCTCTGCTGGCACTTAGCAGCATAGTGGAAGAAGCTGTCTGACTTGAATGCAGAGGGGACAAAAGCTGGGCTGTGGGGGAGGGAAAGGAGTAGTTAAGACAATGAATCTGATAAAGCTGGGACTTCGCCTGTTTCAAATATTCTGCTGATGTGCTAGTAATAACGAAGCTGGGTATAGACCGTTGAGCTATCCTCTGCGATGGACTTTGGATGCCTAAAAGGACTGGACAAGATGCGAGATTACCAAAACATGGCTTAAAAAGAAAGCAAAGCAAAATATTGCTTTTTCACTGGTTCCTTAGAGAAATATGTTTTTTGTGAAGTGTTCTGTATACTAGAAGCATAAAGTAAAAGCATAAGCATATAGCAAAGTGTTCTTTACAGTAGAAGTATATTTTAGTTGTTCATAGTTAATTGCTTACATTGACACTGTTGTTGTGATATGCAGCCATATTTGAAAAGTAAATTAAAAGAAAATTAAGGTCTGGTACTATTGCCCTCCCACTCCCTTCTCATGGTTGCTATCAAATGGATTGATAATATAAAGAAATACAAATACAATCTCTTTTAGTAAAATTGAGTTTGTTTGTAAAATAGAGTACAAATATCTGGTTTATATTAACATTGAAGACACAATGCTACCACATGCCAGTTCACATACCTTTACCTCCAGAAGGTGGCACTGGGGCAGTCATCACAGCAGCAACCTGTCTTGCCTAAAACTGTGATATTCCTACATGAAGGACCATTTTTGGGTCAGTAGTTCATTAAACGAGTGACATACTGTGACACAGCAGGACAATGCTGTTCAGAGATAGGGACGGTCCACTCAACTCTGTAAGGACTTCAGGGAAATTCTAAGTAAAACACACCATCAGCACATCAGGTTTACTGACGATTTTGGAATTGCAGATACAGTGGTCTTATCACTTTTGTGCCCTAAAAACAAATCCTCCCTCCTGTGATGAGAATCAAAACTATCACCTAATTGAGGGCCATATAGCAGCATTGTTATTTGGTGGTAGTATCTTATTCTACAAGTGTCTCTCTTAAAATTAATGTGAGTGTGTTATGTGTGTGTAATGTTGTAAAGTACTATTGATTCAAGTCAGAGGAGATACCAGTAGGGCCAAGCTATTAAAAGCAAAGTTTTAACATAGAAACATAAGACTGAAAAGAACCTCCTGGGTAGTGTATAGCCCTGTTTTCATCTTATCTTGTAAAAAACTATAGAACATATACTGAGATTGTTTTTCTGTTTCAATATTTTATATACGTTTTTTTCACACCAACTAGACACAGACCAAATATTCTGCACTTATATTCACAAACCCTAGTTTTTCCACACCTATAAGTTCAATTTTTGTAACCTATGCTGGTAAAATGGAAAAAAAAAAGGGAATCTTGTACATTTTGTAGTAATTAAAATGTTAATTTGTTTGAGAAGTTTTGTCACTATTCTTAAAAGCTTAAAATTTCAACATGTAAACATTGGATTTTGAAAGCCAGCAGCCTCACAGTAGGAGAAAAAATCTGCAAGACTGGATAATGCCTTTAAAACACTGAGAATCAACAACAAAAATATGTTTTTGGACCTGCCAGGAAGAGTTAAGTGTGATTAATTGCTTTTTACTCCAATTCATTTCATGAGTAAGATTTCTGACTCAAGGAATTGTCAGTATAAGACAATATATCAAAGTTTAAACATCAGCAATAAAAACAGTACAGGAAGATATTCTGCGACTACTTAGAACCGAAAGCATTTTATTGAAAAAGGCCTTGTTTTATTTGGCAGACTTCCATGACCACCTACTGTTGACAAAACTAGCAGTAATTCCTATTTGAAGTGTACCAGAAGATGATCCTGCTCAGCAGAAGCTGCTGCTTTAGAGCATTTACAGGATTTATCTCTAAATTAATATTTTCATCGAACACACTTACTATACACCTTACATAATCTTTAAATTATAGGAAAATGCTAGAAGGGTGTTCTGAGAGTCGGCTGCTGAAGTATTGCTAGAGATTTATAGCTCTCTGAAGTCGACATTTGTGACTGACCTACAGCACACCAGGGCTGCTATTTCCCTTTCCTGATTCATGATAAGTGCAGCTGTCTCCAAATAAGCCTCCAGAGCCCATTAATGCCCAGTTCATTCCCTCATGGTAAATATGCACATCACTAGTCACACTTTTTAATGCTCAGTTGCTGTTAAGTTGAATAGAAAATTAAGTTTTCTATTTTTTCCTCCTCCTCAAATACATTTTTAAAGCACCAGGATGGGGGTGACTATAAACACTCTAATATGCACATTTATCCTTTTGCCTAAACAGTGATTTTTTTTAAATTATATTCCTGTACTAAAGATAGCAAAACTGTATTTCACTTGGTTGATGGATTTTTAATCTCCCCAAGTGTGGTCCCATAGCTTTGTTGCTTTTGCTGTGGGCAGCCTGCTCAAGACATGACTAATTAACAATATCATTTAGAGAATGCTAAGATGGTAAATATTAATAAGAAAGAGAAAGCAAAATTTAAAAATGTCAGAAAAGCTAATACATTTGTCGTTCCTGACTCAATTTGTTTTTCATTAATAAAATATACATTGTTTTCCACTTGGAAAAGTTATTAGTGGCAACACATTCAGCACAAAGCTTTGTCTTTTCAGAGATGGAAGTCTTTGTTTAAACATCAGTGATGGTTTTTTTGTGCCATTGTCTAATCTGACAGATTAGATGAGCATGTGTATTTAGGGGTGCAAAGATGTGCTGCCACACCTGCTGTGCAAAGCTGTGAACTCACAACTCTTCTGACTATTAAAATGTGTTGTGCTGTGAGCTCTTTTGTTGTAATGGAACTGTTGGTGGTTGCGTGTTTGAAGTGTCACAAGTGTCAGGCCTTATTACAATCATAATAATCACTCCAAAATAACCTCTTATTTTGACCATTTCATATTACTGTTCAGCATATTAAAGGTTAGATACCTAACACATTTTGTGATTATAAGTGTCTTGTGCACCAAGTTTTCCAAAGGCAAAACAAAAATCTAAATAGTCTGTTAATATTCATTGTTCAGCTGAAACATATTCATTGGAGCATAGTTTTAAAAATGATACCAATAATACCAAGCAAACGGATGACAAGGCATTTAGATGGCATTTTACCATGTGATCAATTTCTTTTATGGAATTATTTCTTTAGAGTTATATGACATTTGATATTTAACACCAGCCAATGCTAATTCCTTCATTTTTTGTTTTTGCTAGTTTTCTACATCAATGTGTTACAACTCTTTTGTCCTCTTTTCTCTGTATGCAGTAGAGATGACCTCAGCTTCAAAATTTAGATCCACAGGGGAAAGAAATCTGAACTTTGCGTTCGTATCATGAGTTTTGTTTCAGCCTGCTACAGGAAAAAGTAGCTATAAAATCTGATCCAGATTGTATCTGAACTTTTTTCAGAGCCTAGGATAGTTCAAAGGCAGAGTTTTGGTTTGAGTCCATCTTTGTATAGCAGCTATGTTTTCCCTCTGTTACTATTTGGTTTTTGCAGCTGATGTTATTTTACACAAGTGAAAAGGTGTTGCCTTTTTTCAGTATGTAACTGAAAATGCATAAGAATACAGAAATATCATTTTTGTCAATAAGTCAAATATTTGAACACATCGGTATTTAACTCAAATCTACAAGCATGTTTAATTCTTTCTATGAACATATTTGTTTTCTATCCAACTAATTTTTCTGGCTATGATTTTTTCACTAAATTCTGTCAGAAAATACCATGTTGTAGGTTAATATTTCGAGGAGAAGACTTTGCCATACTCAAGATATGGCTGATCACTATTAATTAAGCATATAGTTGATGATCACTATAAAATTATGCTTAAATAAAGCCCACATCTGTTGTCACTTTTATAATACTGAGCAGACCACCACAGGATTAATAGACTCTAATCTAGATGGGTCTTTTTAGGGACCTTAGACCTGTATGGCCTCATTAATTCAGATGGAACGTGACAGTTCAGAGGTTTCTTAAGCCAGCCATAACCTGCATAAACAGACTTCTATGCCAATCTGGGATGCACATTGTTATCGGATCAGAATTTCTAAATAGCTAGACAGAAAACTAAAACATATGAACTCTGTTTTCTTGGCATTTTAAAAAAATGACCAAAAATGTCTTATTTAAAACTAGAATGGGCCAAAGCACCAAAAATTTTACAGTATTTTTTCCACATATTATGGTAACATTCATAATGTATTAGATCTGTACAGCTATATACAAAAAAGATAAAAATGGCATGAATCATGAGGGGAAAAAGTGTATATAACACATCAGTAATATAGTTTCTGTGATGACTGGTGCCTGGTCTCATTTGACCAATGACATTTTTTTCCATGCTATAGCTACAAATCACACCTTGGTGCTCCTCTACCTAGCTATACTTAGTTCACTTTTTCTTCTTCCTTTTTAATCCACTCTATCTTATTCTGTCCTCAATTTAGTTCTCCCTTTCTGTGCTATCCTTACCTTCTTCAGCTCCAAAAAATAAGTTCCCTGGCTCCCCATAACAGATGTGTACCATCTGCAATTGTTACAATGCTAAGAGCAATGGAATTATTACAATGGAAAGAACAATGTTAAATTGTCAGGGAGATCAATTGGTTGAGTTAATAGGCCTTTGTCATTGTTACCTTCTATGAATTTAGAGATTTAAAACAATAATCTGATCTTAAATCTTTAAAATATAAGACTAAAAGAGACAGTGGGAACTTCTACATGTTCATTAATGCATTTTTGCTAATGCACATTACATTTAGTACTGCCACTGTGAGGTACTAGAAATAGGCGCATTGGTCTATTGTAATGCTCATTAGCAAAAGTGCAAAGGTTTTTTGTGATGCTTTAATGTGTCACAACCCAAGGGTGTGATTTTGTGTGTGTGTGCTTCGGCACTGCTAAATTATTTCCCGCCACGAGGAGCTTTCTTTGCAGGGTGCATTTCTCAGTTGCAAAGAGAAAACCCTGGTGCAAAGGAGTTCCCGCCACCCGCATGCATATTTGTGTCCCACTATTGGCCAGTTCTAAATTATTCCCACGTGGCGGCTAGCAATTAGCTTGGTAGCCGTATAAGAGGCTTGAGCGGTTTCCGCCCAAGTTGGAGGACTCCACAACCATCTGGAGAAGAAGGACTTCACGTCTCGTGAAGAACTCTAAGCGCTGCGGAGCCTAACGGGCCCAGCGTGTACCTTAAGAAGGCTATAGGGGTCTGATCAACCTCTGGCCTCTCCCCATCGCCGAGCGATCCCTCGACGAACCCCTTCCCTGCGTGCAAGTTCCACGGAGCCTAGCAAACTTCGTGTGAGTGTATTCAGAGCTCTTCTCCGAGTTGTTTTCTTCAGTTGACACGACGGGTTCGCGTTTTTAGAGCCTTCAGCCAGATTGGGCTAGAGTTCGCGAGTTTAGAACTCTTGTCCGCTTTTCTTCTTTCCTGTCTGTAACTGCAACTCAAGCAAGTTTTCCTGCCTGCACCGCAACCATCTACGGTGTAAGTAAAATAATCTTTAATCAACCGCTACGCATCCATGCCTAATTCTAGTCCGCTGGCCTGCATTCCCTGACCCGCGTGCCAGGGCTGCTGGCCACAGCCCGCCGCGCGCCCCCGAGGGCCTCGGACCGCTCCCGGCCCGCACATAATGTACATTAAAGTGCACGTGTAGAAACACCCAGTATCACTGCATAAGTGTGACGTTCCACCAAAGGTAATATACCTTGATTTTGAGGATGTCAAATTAAGCATTGATATAGGTACAGTGCAGCACGGTAGCATGGCCAGGGGGGCCAGGGAATATACTGCTTGCACTCAGCATTTGGAGACTTGTTTAAAGGACAAGTTTCCACCCCTTCCCAGCAGAAACCCTAGGGAAGCCAGCAGCAATCCTGCCCGTTAATTTGTAAAGTAGATACCACCTGGAGTGTTTGTGGCGGGGCAAGGGCAGGGAGGTATGCTGAAGTTGAGAGAGAGAGAGACAGCGCTTTGTAGACTTGGAATTCAGGCTAGTCTAACTCCTCAGGTCTTTGGATAAGGTTACAGTTGAGACTGTTTTGGCCATTAAACCACTTCACAAGTTCATCAAAACATAGGGAGAAATTTATTAAAGACAATGTTGAATTGAAACCTATCTTTTGACCTAGCTTTTGCCTTCTGTTTTTTACCTTAAAATGTGTCTCACAACTCTGAGTCTCTTCCAATTAAGTTACGGAGTCATGTGCTTTGATTTGTCAAATGATAAATATCCCATTTAGTTCAAAAGGGCAAAGATCTCATATTGTTTACTTACAACCTCATTTTGTACTTCTAAATAAGCAGGTACATAATTAATGTTCTTGTTATTGTCCTGCTTAGTCCTGAAAGAGAGGACAAATCTGCTTGAAATTGTTTGGTGGGAATAAGGTAAATAAGGTAAAACCCTTCATTTTGGATTTCATTTGTTTACTCTCTCTATGTGAAAATATATATTACTAACCTTATTACCATGTGCTGATAAAATTATAAAAGAAAAATATATGAAAATAGAAAAAAAAAACCCCATAGCACTGTTAATGTGCATAGCCACTCTAGCTGATTTAAGATAACAGTAAAATCTCAAAAATTAGGGTGTAATATTATATTTCATGATATTATATGTGCTATTATGTTAAGTATAAAAATGTGGGTTTAGTCAAGAATTGATGATCATACAGCAGCCATTTCATTGGGTACCTAGTCCAAAATCTGGATTTTAAAGTTAGAAGAAATATCATTCTAGGATAAAAAGCAAATTTTAAACAGTGCTCATTCTTGCTCTGTTGCAAATTAAAGCAAGGTGAAGCTACAGAAAAAGAAACAAGATTTTCAATGCAAGAAACAAAAATATTTCTGCTTGCCTTACATGATAGATAAATGAAGAAGGATTAAACTATGTTTGATTTAACACTGTGATAATCCTAATCCATATGTGAATAATTTCTTACAGCTAAGAATTGTGTAATGTAAATTTTATAATAAGTTTTAGAAAGAACATATCTGGAAAATATGTTTTGTAATAAAAACAGATTTTACTGCATTAATAGTGATTGGATATCTTTCTTCCTAGCAACTTCCTTTCTTTAATGTAAAATATGCAACATGCTTAAGAACAATAAATAATGTGAAAAGTATTTACTTGAAAAAAATATTCTGCCTAATTAAGTTTCCATTCAAAATACAAGAATGGTCGTCCTTACCAATTTCAAAGTTACATAACTTGGAAGCAAGACAAAAAGGTCAGTGTTAGCTTCACAAGAAAAAGCCATATTTTATTTCTTATTTACTTTCAAATCTCTCTAGGAACTCAAAAGGACTGAATACCTATAGCTAGGAGCAGAATTTAGTCCGTGATATTGTTACCAGAGCACAAATATACTTACTGGGTGTGTACAGAAGTTGCTTTTTTACCATTTAAAGCGCTTTATTGCTGTGACTTAACAGAAGTACATGGCTTTACAGCACTTCCAAAATAGGTACAGCACTCTAAATTAACTCTTGTTAAATCAGGTATTTGAAGCACTGTATTTTACAGCACTTTAGCAACTTACAGTGCTTCTGCAACCTATAGTGCTTCTGTACGCTGATCAAATTCCTGACCAGTGGAGAAGCCCTAGGAGGCTGTGGAACACCCCCTGTCTCCTAGCCTGGAAAACGCAGGGAGGCTTAGAGGCCCCTCTTCCCCACTTCTCCCCCACAACTAATCACTGCATTTCTATCATGTTTAAGAGCACTGTAACTTTGTAGTGCTATAAAAAGTGCTCTAAATTACAATACTGTAAAATGTGTATGGAGCGCTTCTGTACCACCCATTATTGTTAGCCAAATTTTGCATTATCATTTCTGAAAATGCTTGAAATCTATTTCACTTTCTGCGCATTGGTCACATTAAGCCAATGCTGCATTGCTAATGCTGCAAGAGAAAGGTTAAAAGCAAATCAAGAAAAAAATTTTTCATGAGTAAAATTGTTTCATTAAAATGTTTTACTTAATGTTATATTTAAAACAAAATGAAAAAAAAAAAAATCTTCCTTATAGGCAATCTAAATGTTGTGGTGTAAGCTACCTGAGAACTTTCTGTTCATGAGATAAGCAGTATAAACATGTACATAATATTACTCTTGTAATTTATTTGCTTAGTTTCATGACCAATGCACAATCCAAATCAGCTAAAGTCTGACTCATTTTAAAACTTCTGAAGACAAATGCAATTTTACAAAAGGGACATATAAAATTCTTGGTTTCTATTCCATGAAATTAATGAAAACTCTGGCTAGATGAGAATCCAAAGAAAAGAAAATATATTTTCTTACAAAAGATATCAACAATGCCCAAAGACTAGTATATTAGCTATATAGTATATCTAGATCAGCTAGTAGAAATCAATAATCTGACTTACATTTTTATGTGCAAGATTAGTCTTTATATTTGTTTTGATAGAAAAGCAGGCAACAGCCTATTTCATGGACAATAAATTCAAGATAGTAATGAGGAGATAGTATTGCCTCAGCTAACTGCACCCAGATTGGAGGGTCACATATTTGACATAGATCTAGTATGGTCCTTAATGAATCTATATACTTGATTAGAGTTACTGTCTTTTTTTACGGCACAAAATAGCTTTGCATGGAAAACTAGCTCATTTTAAGTAGGGTTAAGAGAATCATTTTGCTGTAGAAGAAAAATAACCTTTAGAACTTTTCTTTGTTCTAAGTTCTAGATATCTTGTGAATTAGGAATTTCCCTAAAGAATGCTGCTTTTTTTCAAGGCAACTAATAATGATATAAGTCTCCAACATTCTTGATTTTTTTATTTGATCTTGAGTCCTTAAATTCAGACACATTTTATTCTGCAATGTTATACTAAAAAGTATATGCTTTATTCTTCCCAAAGTAGCATATTTTAATTTTACCATCCATCCTGATGGTTTTCTTTTTTTCTTCTCAGACATCAGTTGTTTTAATTCTATTTTTAATTCACTTCCTTCTCCATATTTTGTGCACCAACAGCTCTTTCATTCACCAGGGTCCTTCTCCTCTTTGACTCTATCTAGCTCTTATAACTCTTCTTTCTTTCATCTTTGTTTCATATACCAGCCTCTCAGTTTTCAACGGCAGGTTCTTATTTTCTCCTTCAGGATGGATGCCCCTCTCCATACTTCAATACTGCTTACTTCTTCGTTCTATCCTGGCATCAACTGAAATCTTATTTTCTATCCAGAATGTGCTGTGTGACATACATGCCGCACATATATGCCTATGATCAGTTTTTATAAAAGGATCATATTAAACAGATTCAGAGCTCTAGGGTTGAAATCTTGGCCTCACAGAGATCAACAACAGAACTGCCACTGAATTCAGGGAGGTCCTAAATTTCCACCTAGAAATTTCAGATTATAAAAAAATGTCAATCAAAAACATAAAGTTGGGTTAGTAATTCAGAAAAAATATGTTCTTATTTCTAATTTAAAAGCTCACAAATGTCTCGTGCCCTATCCTGAACCACTTTTTAATAAATAGCAGCCCATGCATTTCACATATGGAACCTGCATAAAATAAGAATAATTGTAAAATTACACCCTATTATATGATGTACAAAGAGCAATTTCTCCCAAGCTTAGTGAGGCCAGAGAG
>NC_081826.1:241580250-241680250 GCF_030867095.1 Alligator mississippiensis
TGAGCTCCCTTTGCTGCCTTTCCCCCCTCCCATTCTGCAAACAGGGAGCACTGGCAGAGAGCCATGGCCATTGCTATGGGAACCTGCCTGCAGGCTCCCAGCTGGCAGCTAGATTCCCCTCCCCTCTGAAACCAACAGTGAACTTCTGTTTGGTCTGGGGAAATGTTGTAATTCAGAATGCTTTACAGAAAATGTTGGGAGCTAAACTTCTGTCTGCACCCCAAGGGAAGACATACATTTAATCTGATTATAATTTCACATATGCCATCATGGAAAATAAAGTCCAAAGATTCTAATGAACGTATCATTGATTTATATAGATACAAAGAGGATCAGAATCAAACCTATAGGGAATATCTATACATTTTATACATGTATAGAACTGGGACTCTAGTATACAGCATCTGTTTGCTAGCCCATTTAACAGATTAGGAACACTATGCTGATAGCCAAGGCTCTGTAGTTATCTCAGTTATGCAGGTAGCCAAAGTGTAAACCAAGAGTGAGAAAAAGTAAAGGTGTTTTAGGGTAAAAATAGATGTCACTTCAGGTCACATTTGTGCCACCATAAAATTTGTTATGGTAGCACAAATGCTGAGCAAACAAACATCCTACCTCTTTGTCCCACCACATCACTGATCAAAAAACAAGGTAGCATAAAAAGTCATGCTTTATTATGACAGATTTCTATTTGCTCTGTGGCAGGAGAGTGCAGGCAGCCCAGAGGTGCCCTCACTCTCCAGACACCCCAAGCAGGTGCTCTGCAGAATTAATTGGCCCAATTTTGTGCACACCAGGAATCCTAGTGCAGGATCAAGCCCATCAGACCTCCACCAGCTCAGCTTTCCTCACATTTAGAGATGTGCTCTGGGAATCTCAGAATGCCTCTGTCTAAGACAGGAAAGCTGGGATTCCCCACTTACAATGCCTGGGATCTCCAGGAGTGTATATCCAGAAGCAGGGAACACCTATGCAGATCCTAGAGTGAAGGCACAGGACTCGGGGAATCCCAAGTGCTCCATGCCTCCGTCAGGAACTATGCCAACCTGTACTTCTATGTAAAGCACAGACTGGCATGGGTCCCAGCATAAGTACACAGGAATTCCTGAGGTCCTCTACCACCTCACACCTCCTTACTGGGATCTGTGCCAACCTGTCCTTCCTGTGGAGGTATGGGTTGGTGAAGATCCTGGCATCGAAGCATGGGGCACCAGGGGTTTTCCAGGTCCTGAACCACCCTGCATCTCTGTGGGTGATCTATACCTTTCCAGCAAGGAGGCTCAGGGCAGTGAAGGACGTGGGAAGTCCCTGTGTAAAGGGAACGCATCACCTACTATCTGGCCTGGGCCTGATGCAGGACAAGGGCGATGTTTGTTTCGCTCAGTAAAGCGGATCAGCTGTAGCATGATGTGTCCCACTACAGCTGATCCATTTAATTGGCAATGCCTATTTTTACCCTTAAAGCCACCTTAACCCCTCTCCTCCTGTGCTATAGTTTCTGTGCCCACAAAGATTCTTTCCTTCATAATATAAGTAGGTGCACACTCATACAGAGAGGTCTGTAGCAGTTTGGCAAACTGTTTAAAAAAATCTGAATTTGTGTAGGATGGTTATCTTCCTGTAGGTCTTCTTTTGGCTCTTTAGGATTTTTCTATAGGTCTATTTTATATATGCTAATATGCATAGAATGGTAATTGTTACTTGTCATGAATTCAGAAAGCTTCTTTCAAATGCCCACTCAGTGGCTGAGTCTTCTATAGAGTCCACAACAGTCATCGTGGTGGTCATTCTCTTAAAGTATTTATATATTCATGATAATGGGAAATATGCACATACCTCAAGTGAAGACTAGACTTTTGAAGGCAAGTAGATTGGCACTGGACTTTAACATATTATAAGTATATAGAAGTTTTCACTTACATCTATCATAGATTAAACCTATGACTGAATACTCTTAGGATAAAATTTGGCTTGGGCAAAATGTTGTGCATTGAAGATCCACTGGTTAAATAGGTACATACACTTACGTGGCTCTTGAAAAGAAAAATCAGAGGTGTAAATTGAGGAGTGGTGGTGGATGCATCTTTGCCAAGGTCATTTCAGTAGTGAAGGGGGTGCTTTCATTGGCCTGAACTCAGGGGTGGTCCATGCACTGTGTAGCCTGGGCCCTGTAACTCCTGACTAGTGACGCCCATAAGGCATGTGGTTCCCCACCACTTTGAAGTTGGACAACCCTGAGCTAGGGCAAACTGCCTTAATCACAGTTAATGAAAATAAAATTATATTACATTTTCATGGGGTTCACTATGGACTTGTTTCTGCATAGTTAACATAGCTCTACTGAAACTGATGGATTTCCACTTGAAAATACGAACTGTGGACCTGGTCGAGCATATTTTATAGCTGAGGACAATATGTTTTAGATTGATAAGTAATAATATTGCAGAGAGCAAGAAAAAGATAGAGATGGAAGGTCATCGTTTTATGTAAAAATGACTTGAGTGAAGTGTAGATTATGTTCACAGATTCCCAACTTCAGAGGAAAAGGAGGAAACATTTGAGAAGAAATACACATATCTTGGCATACAATACTTATAGATTCTGTCTGACCAAACACTAGCATTTTACTACTTGAGCTAACAGACAGAGAACTACTGAAGGCAAAAAGCAATACTCATTTTTAAGGACCTACCAAATTCATGGCTGAAGTAGAGTGTGTGGCAGCTCCTTTAATCTTGCATGTCCCTCTGTGAGCACCTCACCCCTTGTTTTGCCCCCTCCCCCCCACTGCTGATTAGCGGAAGACCCCACCACTCCCTCTTGATCAGCAGGGAAGCTAAAACTGTGGTTTTAAACATGGCACCATTTTTACCTCCCTGCCAGTCAGCAGCAAACAGCAGGGCTATTTGGGACCCCTCAGCCAATCAGTGGTGGGAGGCAAAAATAGCACCACATTTAAAACCTCAGTTTTCACCTCCCTACTGACCAGGAATGAGCCACAAGTGGGGCCCCTCCACCAATCAGTGGGGGGGAGGGGCCCCACCTACAAGATTAAAGGAGCCACAGAGCATCCCACTGCCGCCATGAATTCAGTAAGTCCCTACTCATTTTCATGGTTTCATTCTACATTGGTAACAATATTTTGTATACATAAATAATTTCATACGTTTCTGGAGATATTCTGTCATATGCAATGTTAAATATTGTTTACACTTAATTAGCGAAAATCAAATCCTGCAAAGTTAGTTCATTAGATTTCTTGCAGGCCAGTTGTTTATGTAATCACTGAATCATTCATATGCAGCTACTTCCACAATTATAAGGCTGTCAGATAAGAAACCTGCTGCCTAGGACAGATAAAGAAACTTAGAGATAGTCACAGATATAAACCCCAATTCACACTGCTGTAGCTTTTGGAAAACCTTTGCCTGAAAATGCAGAATCATTTTCATATGAAAACAGCAGACACAATAATCAAACAATGAATCCCACATTAATGTAATTTGAATGGGAAAGAAAACAGAAAATAAATTAATGATGACAAATTGTTGACTTTTTTTTTTTTTAAGAAGAAATTGCTTTAAATGGTTGAACTGTAGTGGTTAATTTTCTAAAATTTGGTAAGGTCAGATACTAGAGAGAGAGATTTCTGTTTTTGGTGGAGCTGAATTTTATCAATAGTATTTCTAAGTAGTATAAACTCACGAGGTCCATGTGCACTAGTAGACTCAAACCTAGGCCATTTGACAAATATTTTTAAGAGAAGAAAGACAAATATAACATTCTCTCTATATGAATTTTTTCTAGCTATATCATCACTATAATTTCCTAATATTTTTCAAATATATTGGATATGCATAGTGGACTCAAGATGCCTTCATCTCTTGGTGAAGGAATTCTTGATATGTTCAACTTGTGGGGTTCTTTACCAACATTTTGTAAGTATAGCGGCCAATGACTACTGAAGAAGGCAGCGTTGCAATGAAACTTAATGGGTGCAGCTACACATGCAATTAGCATGTAGCAATGAACTCTGGCACAATTTGTGCTGGAGTTTATTGCTCCTGGGTGCAGCATTTACATATTTGCCTGGGACCGCAGCAAATTGAGCTGGGTTGGAGCAGTCCCAGCTCACAGGAGGTTCAAAGGGGCTCAGCCTGTCAGCCTGGGGTTGCTTCAACTTGGCTCAATATATTGTGGAGAAGCTGGCTGGGGCATGAGGGTGCTAGTGCTAGCCAGCAGGCAGCCCCCACACTGTAGCACCCTTGTGCCCCAACCAGCCTCAGTCACCAATTACATGTGTGTTTCAGCACATGTAACTACTCGGCTGTAGGATAGTACTTGTCCTGGACAGTACTATCCTATAGCAGAGTGAGTTAGCTTACTGCACCCTATTGTGAGCACACATCTAAACAGTGATGCTTTAATGCAGAGCTAATTAGTCAGCTCTGCAGTAAAATGCATGTGTAGATGCAGCCAATGATGCTTAACTTTGGATTAGATTGGTCTCTTTCCAGACCTTGTACAAGAATACTTTTATTTTGGTTGTTATGCAAGGAGAAAAATGGATATGGGGTGAAGATGATAATTTCCTGGGGTGAACTACAGAATGGAGACATTATGGAAGGAAAATACTATCAAGTGCTAAAATTCTTCAGTTGAAGACAGGCCAAGTAGAGGAAGCAGTGTGCCCTTAAAACATGACTGCCAAGATCCACTTGGGCATAGCACTATCCGCAGACAGACTTTATACCTCGTCCCTTTTCTGGTTCCCAAGTTATCCTGTCAGAAATTCTCCTACCCTCTGCTGCCTTGTTAAATGAGAAAAACCTATTTACTGCTATTTAAACATCTGAGAGAGTAAAGATGAAAGCAGAGAATGTCATAGGAGGCAATTTTGCCTAAAGTCTTTAAGTTTTGTGTGGTCATGATATATTCATTATGCAGACAAATTAGAGCTCTATACATGTATTTATTACATACCCAAATTTTCAGTAAAGTTTTGTTTTCCTGGTTGCTTGGAAGGTCTAAAGATTATTGACCGAAACAATTTATGGACATAGGTAGCTATCTATGTAACAGAAAGCATTTTCTTTTTTCTTTTCTTTTTTCTTCTTTTTTTTCCTACATCTTTCATTAAAATGTACATAGTTATGCTTTAATGCTAAATTTGAATTGTAAATATATTCCTCAATTTCTCAGAAATTACCATGCAATGAAAACACCCCAAAATGCTTCTTGTCATATGAACACATGCAGCTTGTCAAATGAAACTACATCACATCGATATGTTTGCATCTATATCTCATTAACGATCCATGGCACTTTTCATGAAAAGATTCTGACCAATGCATCTGGCCAAAAAGCCCTCTCTTCTTACCAAACATAGTAAAACATGTTGCTTTCTCTCTCAAGTGTCTGTATTTCTCTATGTTTGATATACATAGCTTTTGAAATGCTCTACAAAAATGTTAACTATCCACTTAAGAAAATAGGTCAGTGTCATTATAGAACAAATCAGTGAACACCACCGTTCAATATGTAGTAGCTGTGTAACAGGGTGTCTGCCTCTTTAAGAGGGAACATTCAGCCTGTTGAGAGAGCCCAACCCAAATGCTGGGCATTTGGATAATGAAGGAATATCCCACTAGGAGTTTAAAATCCCATGGAGGAAAACAGAAAGGGAGCAAGTGGTAAGGGAACAGCTTGCAAGCAGGAGGCAAGCTGTGAGCAGAGCAAGGCTGGGACAGGCTGCTGTGCTGGCTCAGAGACAAAGGGCTCTCCTTTTAGTGCCCAGGACAGGGAATAAGTTTGTTTTGCTTGTTTATTTATTCACTCATTTGTTGCTCAAAAACTGATTTATTTGGGAGGACTGGTTGAGATGCTTCTCAGGGAGCAAAACCTGCCTACAGAAACCCACTTACAGGCTGTCACTAAGAGGTAAACCACGGTGAACCTGCATAAGGAAGAGAATATAAAATAAAACCAAATATTTAACAATGATACACATAGAATCATAGAACCATAGGGCTGGAAGGGACCACAGGAGGTCATCTAGTCTAGCCCCCTGCTCCAGGCAAGATCATCCCTGCTTAAAATATCCCAGACAAGTGTTAGTCTAACCTGCTCTTTAAAAATTTCAAGGATGGGGATTCCACAGCCTTCCTAGGTAGTCTGTTAAAATGCTTAACCCATATAGTGAGAAAATTCTCTCACAGCCAACCTAAATTTTCTTTGCTGCAATTTAAAACTGTTATTCCATGCCCCATTTTCTTTTGCTACTCAGACCCCTGCTATATATCACATATATTACACAATTAAGTGGTTAATCACACAATACGTTTAGACTAGTCACATGTGCAAAGTAATTATCACATGACAAAAGTGACTATCCAGCTATAAAGGAGCCAGTCAACTATAAAGTTAGTACTTGAAAATGTGTAATAACTCTATAGCTGGTTTCTATCCAGCTTTAATTTGAATGTGTAGCAGGTTGCAAAGAATAATCTATCACTATCATTTTCTAATATGCTCTCATCTTTTTTGAAGTGTGGTCCCCAAAACTGGACACAGTAGTCCAGGTGATGCCTCACTTATTCTGAATAGAGCAGAAGACACATTTTCCTTGATCTGGAAGCAATGCTCATTTGCTGTAATATATGGCGAATGATGTGTCTTTACCATGCACACATTTTTCAGCTCTGCTCATTCCATTTAAGACAGGGGGTTCAGAAATGACTGAAGAAAAGTTGAAATTTGACAAAATCAATTACGAAGACAGATTATAAAGATTGCTATTATTTGGCTTACTAGGGAGATGAAAAGAAGACATTATAGAGGTATACAAAATGATGAATGATATAGAGAAGGAAAAATTATCCCCCTTAGAGAACAAGAGAACATTCAATTATGCTAGAAGGAAATGCATTCACAATTTTAAAATGGAGCCATGGCAGGGGTGGGCAAAATAAGGCCTGTGGGACAGATCTGATCTACCAAGAGATTTTATTTGGCCCTCAGGCAGGTGTCCACCAACTCTGAATCTGGCCTGTGGACACCTGAAAGCTCTCTTGCATGGTGCTGGGTGGGTGGGCGAGGCTGATTCTGCTGTGCTGAGTGGACAGGTGGGTGGGACTGCTTCTTCCCAGCAGCATCAGCTCTTGACATGGTGGCCTAAGCTATGGACATGGTGGCATCAGCTATGGACCTGGGCTTCTGCTGCAGCAGGCAGATGGCACTGTTAGCTGCGGACGATTCCAACAGGTTCAGGAGCCCCAGTGCAGAGCCTACAGCAGCATCCATAGCTGATGCCTCTGCCCTCCTGACACAGTGGAAACTCCTGCCTGGAGTCCTGACCCAGAAGCAACTGGCAGCATCAATTGTGGACCCAGGCAAGAGCTACTGCCATGCGAGGTAGATGGTGGCATCAGCTGTAGACACTGCATGCAGGTTCCACATTGGGGCTCCAGAACCTGATGACTTCATCCACAGATGATGCTGCTGCTCACCTGCTAAAGTGCAAGTCCCCATCTGGGTCTACAGCTGAGTGTCTGGGCTCTTGGTGAACTATAGCTCTGGCCAGGTTCTGGAGGAAGGGAAGAAAGGAGCAGGAGAGAGAGAGACAGGAGAGAAAAGGAGAGAAGAGAATAGAAGAGAAGAAAAGTATGTGGCCCTTAATAGGTCACCAAAACTCATTAAGTGGCCCTCCAGCCAAAATTCCTGCCCACCCCGAGCTATTGGCATACAATTAAACTGTGGAATTTGCTGTCATTGAATATCATTAAGGCTTAAAGATAATACAATTAGAAAAAAGTGTTTCTAGACATGTATGTGGATATACAAGTTTCCAGGGCTACCAACAGAGAAAATCAAATTATAATTCATATACATCTATTCTTCTGAGCCTTCATATAAAATGGAAGAGTGATGCTGTAACCATGATCATCATGACAAAGAATGTCTTGCATTTGAAAGCTTGTTTAACTTTATCCCAACTACATAGTCAGTCCAATAAAAGCTATCACCTTAAGAAATCCTTGCCTTCACATAAATGCACACAATGCTCTTTTAGAATCCTACTTACTTTTAGCTTTACTGTAGTGTTCAAACACATACAATAGAATACAGGCAAACCACTCACTAGACTATTCTCCCATGGGCATGCTATTTCAAAAATGTTCTCTGTGATATTTCTTGCACTAAACTCAGATGCCACCTTGTATAAGCCACTGAGAGAGACAGGGTGCTATACTAGCTGAATTACTGGTTTAACTCAGTGTAGCAATTCTTATACTGTTCCTCTATTATTTTGGATATCTTTTCCCCTATGTTTTATCCCCAAGATGCTGTATTACAGCTTGTTTGCAGCATTTGCACTTCTTAAAGTCCCCTGAGGGCTGGTTTCCTTAAAGTAACTAATAGGGATTTAGGAAGAGGGATCACTAAACAGCAATAAGTTACCAAATCCTAGAGAAGAGGAAATGCAAAGCTAGCCACATGTTCAATAAGACAAAGAGGTACATTGAAATTTCCTGTAATATTCACAGCAGCCAGCTTAATGCAGAGAATAGGAAAACTATGCTTCTCTAGATTTTTTTTTTTGGGGGGGAGGGGGGCGGAGTGCACTCTTCAATAAAGATTTTAGCTTTAGTGAACAAGTCCCTCTGAGCTCACTACTGGTTGCCTATTGGCTTACAATGACAGATGAGTCAAAGACTGCCTCAAAACCACTCAACCACTACAAAATCTTAGAAGTGCTCCAGGCATGAGAGTTAGTAGAACTGCAGAAACCATGAAGTAACATTCACAACAAGATCAATGCCTTATGATCTAATTTAGAATATTAATACTGCTGTAAGAGTCAAGACTTGAGATACAAAAGATGAGAATGAAGAATCCAAAAGAGGTAAGGATTTTTTGGAGGGATATCTTTTATTGGACTAACTGTACACTTGGGGTAAAGTTAGACAAGCTTTTGAGTACAAAGCATTCTCCTTCAGGTGATCTTCTGGTGACTCAAAGAAGAGTTCTTTGCATTAGAAAGCTTATCCAACTTTAGCCAGATTATATCATTTGTCCACTAAAATATATCCTTCTAAAAATCCTTGCCTCTAGCATAATTCTGAGACCAGCACAGCTAAAACATCACTCTAACATTACCGAGTCCAAAAGAGTCAGTTTTACGGAGTTCCACTGGGGTACGGTTGAGAAACCGACAGACATTTCCAATAAAGCTCTTCCAGGTTCCCAAGCTATTTTCCCACTTTTAACTAAATGAACTTCCTTACTATGTGGATTCTCTCCCTTTCCTACCTTCCCCCCAAAGCTCTGACAACTCTGTTATTCTTGCATTATATGGAGAAAGTTAACCCAGGTCTTTTAAAAGCAGCAATCAGAACAAGATTAGTGTGTCTTTAATGCAGTAATAATACACGTCAGCTTGCTAGAGAATCTCTACACTTATCCTTAGAGTTCTCTTATTACAAACCCACAAGTACTGTTTTCCTAAAAGCACCTTTCAAGTAATCTGCCTTTTACTGAAATGTGACTGCTACTGTGTACTTATTTTAAAAATGGCTTGACAGAATTGCTAATGTTCTCATTCCTTCAGGATATTTCCTAATACTTGTAGCCTTTTCATGTTTCTAATTAGGCCAGTAATGGTCCCTGAAGTTAAACCAATTAAAATTATTTACTGTGACACACAGTGTGGAGATAATTATCTGATATCTGAATCCAACTTCTGCTTACTTCGCAACATTACTTAATAGAAAACAGGGAAACTGATGCCCATGCTTTCATTTTAGTTGTCTACCAAATGTGTTTGCCCTATAGCAAACTGTTTAAATAAAGCATTAAAATCTTTGTGGTGCTAATCAAAATGTTTAAAATCCACTCACACTTCCTTTATAGTTGTGAGAAGCATATAAAAACTCTTACACATTACCTTTTACATTATGGTTGCTGACCAATGTAGTATTATACTCGCATTGTACACAGATAATGCAGCTTCTGCAGTTTCTAAAAACAGTTTCACATTTTCTTTTATCTCTTAAAAATACACAAAGCAGGCTAAAGACTCACAGGATTTTTAGGTGTATGTGTAAGAGATTCTCGAACATGGCAAGCTTATTTTTTTCTAGTTTAAAATGATCAGTTTTCCTCAATATTAGCTAGGTTTTAGTATCATATGGCTTTTTTTAGCTTGGTGCAGAGGCATAACGACACAACCCAGTGCCCTGGGCCAGCTGTGACATGCAGGGGCAGTGGCAACTTCTGGTTGTTGCTGTGCTAGTCATGTGATGGTGTGGCTGCACCAGCAGCATTTTTATTTTCTCACACCCCCCGAAGTTAGCACCTGGGGTGGCTTCCCCAGTTGCCCTGCCGTATTTATGTATTGGTGTGTCTTTTTTTGGAGAAAGAGGGTAGTTAAAGAGATAATGGATTAAAGTGTCATCCCTGTCCTCCCCCTCCACCCCTTCCCCCATTAGCCAAAGTTCACTTTGGACTTCACTCTGGGTTTGTTTGGTTTCTGGTTGGTTAATCTTTGTTCATTTTGTGAAGAAATTAAGAAAAAAACAAATACACAATGATTTTCATTAAAGTTGGTCTAACATCACAAGATAACTTATAGTGCCCCCCTCTCCCCCCCCCCCCCCGGTGTGCAGGGACAATTCTGCTTTATTTCAGAGAAGAACTGGTTAAAGAGAGAAATTTGAACCAGCCAGTTAACCACTATTGCATTTGAAGCTGCCAAACCTAAAATACCACAAGTTATAATAAAGCTGCAATGGGATCCTACCACGTGACATGATAGGCCCAAAACAGCACCATACTATAGCACCCTATTCCTATAGCACTATGTTCGCCCTTGCAAGTTCCCTGGATGGATGGATGGATGGATGGATGGATGGATGGATGGACTGGACTGGACTGGACTGGACTGGACTGGAATTTAAACAGAAAGTCACCGGGCTTGGAATTTAGTGTCACATTTTCTACATTTCTAGTTTAACAGAAAAGGGGAGTACAAATTTAATTCCGTGGAGCCTGTTATTTTTACAGCAAATGCACACACAATAGACAGCAACATGACTTTCCCTACCTCACCCCATGCACAGTGACCATCCTACTGTGAAGTGAAAGTTTCAAGGGTAAGAATAATCCAGTGTTCCATACCCAGTCACTAATTCACCTTTCAACTCAGATTACTGATAAGAAAGCCAATTAGTTTGATCTATAGCAGTGAGTCTTGCGACTTTTCACACAAGACCTAAAATGTCTGAGTTACATATTAACATTTTTGGTTACAAATATCTTAGGAGAATTTGAGGATGGTACCAAGGAGTAAAAGTTGCTATAACCCAATATAGATTCCTTCAGGCTTTTGGATCCGCCCCTCACTGCACCCTTTTCCCTGCATCTTTCTCTCCCTCTTTTTAGTTCACTTAAAATACAGAAACAGTATCAAGGAATTATCACATGCGGATTAAAAAAACCCCACAGAATAAATCCTTGTGGATTTCCTGGCAATGATTTATACTGAAATAGATCATCAAAAGACACATTTCTACATTATTATCATCTATTTCTTTCTCTCCCCTCAAAGTTTTCAATTTAGTATCAAGTTGTCCTTTAATGAATAAAACTGTAGGACATTTTAAACAAATAGTCTTTATGGGATAGTAATTTCATATCTTGGAGAACGTTCTCATTCTTACTCATAAGCATTAGGTATTGAGCAGTAAATTAGTTTTACATCTTAATTTACTTAATATAAAATTTCTTTCTATGACTTGTCATTGCTAACTAATTCAGATTCTTGCATTCTTTTATCTTACTGATCACCAAAGCTAATTAATTCTTGTCTACTCATGGTGCTATTGAGAGGAATGGAATGTGCACCAGTTCCTGTCACCAAGGAGTTAAAAATTCCCCAATCTTCACTTTGTAAAGTTTGCTCCTATGCCCTTTTAGACAATGACAAGCTGTTAAGTGTAAAACTAATTAACATTTCAAAAACTAGTGTTCATCTAGTACACAGATTCACTGGGAACACTCTTCTACATAGTTTTCTTCCTTGCTTCCCCCCCTCCCCAACTTAAACATTATTTTGTGATAGTTTTTAGCTGTTGTAAATATACAGGACGATCACAAAACTAAGCAGGCCACTGGTAAGTTTTTTTTAAAGATCTTCTTCCAAAATCTGAGCTCAGTCTCTTTTCCCTCTACTATCTCCTTGAGTGACAGAGCTCATTCTCTCAGATTATTAGTTGTGTATTGGGGTAATTATTTTTAAGGGAATAGGTCATCAGTCTATAAGCAACAGACAGTCTTACACAAAGAAAGTAGGCCTTGTTCAGATCTCATATGCACCAATAGCATATGAAATAATGGCACAAAACTCAATAGTTTTACACTTTTGTAAAACAATGAAAGTAAAACCTGCATTGGGTCCACTGAAAGAAGAAAAACTATGAATTATTAATTTAGAGCTAATTCTTATTCGTTTATATATTGGATTTGTTTTGTTTGCAATTCAGATTTTAAAAAGCATGAAGATCACAATAAGTTACAACAAGAATGTCTGAATATAGTAAAATTACCCTCGCTCCATAGTGAGAATTTATTTTTAATAGGAACACTAGCTGGGTTACTTAGTCATTGTTGAACAGTGTCCCAATACATTTTTGGACTTGATCTTACAGGTACTGATCTGACTCAATTCCCACAGAATAAATGGTAGTTGAGATTACTGAATATTTTATGGGACCTGACTCTTAGTGAAGTTCACTGCCATACTCAAAAAGATAATGGAAGAGTGAGAACTACATACTTTTATCTTAATTTTTCATAAGTAAAGAAAAGGTGCATGCACATCTTCAAAAGTGTAGGTGCATGTGAACTGTGGAGTTGCCTTATATTATATATATATTTTTTCTTTTATCAAAACAGCTACAAGTGACAATACAGCTAACTACTATGTAGCATGTTTTTACTAACTTGGGTTTAGAAAAAAAGGGATGAATGCTTGTAGTACTGCTATGGACAAAAATGTCTGTGAAGAAACTTATATCTTCTCATATTTCAACAATTAACAGCTAGACCTCTAAAGTGATGATCGATTTCCCCTAAAACGTTGTTGTTACAAACTAAGTATCCTGAAGTTTACACTGGTTAGATGAACTGCTTAGGGGATACTGATATAAAAGTTGGCATCAGTCACATGTGCTGAAATTAGTTTTTTTTTAATGTAATCCTGGAGAAATGATTTTATGAACTAATAATAATTTAAAAAAATAATAGGACAAAATTTGATCAAAAACAATTAACATACCCCTGCACCTTTAAAAACGGACTGTTGTTATACTGAGCACCTACACATGAAACTCACAATAAACTAAAGTGATTTCATATGACTGAACTGATTTTTATCACCCAAGTTGAGAAAAATGAAGAATAAAAGGAAGATCTGTGGGGACAAAACAATGAAAAGTAGCTATCTAGTTAGCATTCTTTCTATTGGAATACTTGCAGCTGAAAGTAATATTACCAATAATATTTGCTTTCAAAAAAAGGGAACAGACTTTATATAGCTCTGACCAAGGGACCATGTATCTGCTGTCCCACCCCCAGGGTAGGTGTGACCTTTGAATCAAAATTCCCCTTATTGCTTCCATTTTGTGATCCAGGAGTAGAAATGTTAAATAGTGGATCAATTTAGCTGGTGACTGAGTATCAGTGTGTGGTGAGGGATGTAAAATCAAGGCTCCATTCATTCTTTATCCTTCTTCCATCCCTTGCCCTCAAATTATGAGATGCTAGGCAAACTCTTACCTCCTCTTTTTTCCCTGTGCAAGTAAAGGTCTTGTCTAGGATTATATATAACAAAATCCTTTTAATGTGACCATGGGCCACTAAAAATAAAAGGTGTATCTGAGGGATGTCAATTCTTAATAGTGGCTCTTTCTAAAGATGAGGCAGCACTTGGACAAGCAGAGAGCATATCATTAACTATGCTCACTGTTCACAGTGGACTATTTACCTATACATATCTGGGGGTTTTCCCACGATTTGATGTAGCTAGCTGTAATACCTATAGCATTGGGAAGAAGCACCTGAGTCATTGAGAATGTATACAGGATACAGCACAGTAAAAAATGCTAATCAGGCACCACACATCAGAACAGCTACAAAAGGGTGTCAAATTCCATCTTAAAAATAATTATAGTTTTCAGGGCTAGGGACAGACATTCAAAAAGCCTGAGACTGAATTGATTCAATCTTTGCAGAGTAGTCTAACCTGCAAAGCTTAAACCAATTTTGAGATGGATAGACATTCCCTTGTTATTCTAGAAATGCAGGCACATGCCTTCACTAGCTCAGGCTAGAAGCTGGGGGGAGCTAGAGCAGCCCTCCCTCCCTTCTACAGGGCTGAGCTGAGGTAGGGCATGGCTAGGTCCCAGCAGGATGCTCTGATTATTCCCCCGCCCTCCTGAGCAGCCCAGCAGGGAATGTTTATCACCCCAAACTCAGTGTTTATCAGCCCATTAAGAAAATAAAGCCTCTTTCCAACATCTTCTTAAACAGCTTTTCCAAGGAAGGACATTGTCAGCTCTCTGTTAATTAGCTCCAAAAAGCCTGTCTGTCTTTGTTGTCTCCACATCATGGACCAGCATGTGATATGCTAGCTAATGCTGAGATGTCTGCATAAAGCAGAGGGGTGGGGGAATAATGCCAGTTTATCGGGAGAAGTCAGGCAGATGCTGCTGTGCCTGCAAATCTCTGCCAGAGCTGCAGCCAGGGAGCAGAGGGGAGGTGCCAGCCCTGCTGTGAAGCAGAGAGCCCACCCAGTCCAGAGAGCATGCCAGGATGCTGGTGGAGTCCAGTTTATCTTAAACCAACAACGGGTCTGGGACAGACATTGCAGTTAGACCCAAATCGGTTAAGTCTCATACTACATTCAAATCCCTTATGAACTCGTATATAATACTACAATTTGATTTCTCACCTCCCCCCCGCCCCACTGTTGAAACACAGAGCTAACTTGTGGATCTCAGCACAGTGCTGCATTGTGACCTTCATATTCTCTTAGGACCTCCATGTCCCAGATCATGCTACTAGCACTCTGTGCTCTGTCTTCAGACTCAATTCTTTCTGGAACATGGATGACCATAGTGTACACAATATTCCAGATGAGGCCTTCTCGAATGGAATTACCTTGTCTGACACACCCTAAGACTACATTTGTTTTCTTTATTGCTACATCTTACTGTTGGCTCATAGCCACACCGTGATTAACAGGTACACAAAAGGTATTTTTCCTCCTCAGCATTTTACAATTGATGAGCTAGTACAGTGGGATTTTATGTTATAAGTCCTAATGTGCCTTACTTTGTACCTTATACTATTGCATGTCATTATTTTCTATTACTCCAGTATTTTTCTATTATTCCTTAATGTCATTCATTGCAGGAAAAAATATTCTGATCCTATTCTATATTAATAATGCTTCTCAATGTTGTGCTTCTCAGTGTTGTGCCCCAATTTCACTCCTAGTTCACATCCTCTCTTCTTAATGAAAATATTAGATAAGTTTCGTCCTAAGGCTTAACCTTGAAGGACTCAACCTGCAACCTCACTTCAGCCTGATATCTTCTCTTTCAACAGTCTCCAGCTTAGCCAGCTCCCTACCCATCTTATAGGTTTTTCACTAATTCATACCTTGTTCCTCTTAATTTATGATAGCCCTCACACCCCTGTTTAAAATGTTTTATTGAATTCCAGAAAGGTTAGAACTACAACTTTTTTTGTTCAGAAAATCAGTCATTTTATCAAAGAAAGATCCTGGGTTAGTGTGGTAGAATCTACCTTTAGCAAATCCATGTTGCAATTTAGCCTTTTTTCATTTACATCCAGTCTTTAATTACTGTTTCCTCAAAATTTTGTTCTAAAACCTTGCATGCTACTAAAGTCAAGCTAATAGATTTGCAGCTGTCCAGATCATACTTTTTACCTTAAATGCGGGTGCTACCAGGGGTGGATTCAGGGTAGGTACAGTGGTGCAGCTGCACTCCCCTTTGTTTCCTGGTCCTCCAAAAGTTTAAAACCAACAGCCTGGAAGAAGCAGCAGCATCTCTGTTCAGCAGTGAGGGAATCACTTGACTTCATGACTCATTATAATATATCTGATGCTCTTGAAACTCTTTGTTCCATAGGTATTAAGGGCCTTCTCTCTTTTTTAATGGTTTTAATATTGCATTAATCAAGCTGGTCTTTTGTCTGAAATTTTGTTATTTGCTAGTTGTTCCTGGTAATGTACCTCCCATTTCACAGCTCCGCAGACTGTTTTTAACTGTAGATAAAAACATCAACTCAGGTGTGGAAATAACTTTCACTGAAGTACTTTCAGGATGCTCAAGGAGGCTAGAGTTTGATTTATGCATCTGAAAGACATTTAATTCTAATGACAACAGGACTAAATAAATATCTTTTGAGTATTTTTTTTGTCTAGTTTGTTGTGATTTTTTAAAAATATGTAATGTATGATTCATAAAATTATTGCACTTTCCAATAAAGATGCATATGTTTTTGTTTCAATCTTGAACTGAATAATACAGCCCTAGGCCCCTAGCATATTAGTAGATCTTCTAGTTTCATTTTACCTAGAGAGAATGTGAGTTGTGTTATATATGATAATGGACCATACTATCTGCACCCACTTTTCAAAATCCTAGATCCTCCCACAGGCTACATTTGCTATTCTTTGGTCATATGATAGCACTCTGGATTTTTACTTACCATTCCTTGCTACTATACCAGCAGTTTCTTTCACTAGTTATAAGGAATTCTGGGATAGAAAATAGTTTTGGGATTTGTGCGCATTTAGGTCTTGGATTTCTCCTTCATCTCAGATAAAATGAATACCACTTCCTTATTAGTTAACTGGACTTCGTGCCCATGTTAAACATTCTCTTCCTCCTTACTGAAAATGTAGGCAATGGTTTTAGGCCATATCTAGATTATTTTCAATATTTATTGCATCCTCAGTAGGTAGTGGCTCATTGTGGAATGCTAAAATGGAAATAAATTGTATGTGAATTTCGGATTGAAAAGGTCTCATAAATGTAATTTGCTTTTTCCACTAATTTTTAACACTTTCATTTGCCAGTGGAAGAACATCTGTCACATTTCTGATTCAAGTGCATGTCTAGCTAGCCTTTCAGGGCCCTTGTGCAATCAGTGTAATACTCCTCAAAAAGAAAATTCAGGCCATTTCATGTCGATATCCATTTTGTTTATTTTTTACTATTAAAACACTTCTTCAAAGGAAGAAATGCCATTATAAATGTGCCCCAGTCCTAAATTATTTTTATAATACTAATCAAATTCCATCATGAGGCAATGACAGACATTGCAGTCAAGACCTTTTCATAAGCTGCAGTTAGATGAAACAGATGAAATCCTGTCTAGTAGCCTCAACATCTTTAATTTCTATCAACTTCAGTAGATGCCCAGTACCTTGTAGGATTAGAGCTTCAACCCCAAGAAAAATCTTGAAGCCCACTGTATGCTGGGTATCTGCCTGAGGAAACCTAAAACTATCAACTTCTCTATAGCTTAGTCCAGAATCCTATAGAATTTATTAGGTCATTTAGTCTGTCAGCACTAGTAAAAATTTCTCTTTTGGTATCCTAACATGATGTCCTCATTTGTTCATGTCTAATGTTATCACATCACCTTATTATTTTCTAAGAAGCACTCCAAGTGCTTGAACTTGAAAGGGAAACCTCTCTTTAAAAAAGCAGTGGGAGATTTAGTAAGACTGTTAATCACAATAGGCACAACTGAATGAGTTTTTCAACCCAGAACTTTTGGAATTCTGAATCGTTTTACTTTGTACCTTATCATTACTTTAAATACAGATCCTAGATTACCATACTTTACTTTTTTTTGTTTTTGCTATGCTAGTGACAGAAATAAGACAGAAGAAGAGAAAAGAAAAAAAACAACCCACATAAGCATTAGCTCTGTAAAACTCGCTCTGTTCTAAGGATGCCTTCTCCAAAAAGTGCGTATAAAATTTCTAGAACACTGTGAAAATTTAGTTTTTGGAAGAAAATATACCTTTTCAGGCTATTTTCTTTTTCTGACAATATTTTTAAAGGACTAACTGGAATAAAGTGAAACCTCATGAAACCAGCTCTCTATTACCAGCCTTCTTAGCCCTTTGTTATGGGTACAATTTCTGGAAGCATGGCCTTTGCACTACCTGAAAATTCAAACATGTGCAATGCAAAAGGAATCTTCTAAAGAAAGTAGGCATCAGAAGAGTCTTAAATGCTTGTACAGAAATGTCTTGCTAGTGGTCAGTGATTATATGTTGGCTGGAGGTATATAAGTTTACCAAACTGGTGGTTTTATTTTTGTCTCTTCCAACTTTTTCTTCAGTTCAAATACATAGCTCACACGTAACATAATTTCCAGAAAAGTCTTATTTTATCTGCAGTTCTATACCTGGCTTACTTGGACCATTTTATAAGATCAAGTGACTTGTCCCAAATTAACAATACTTATTGACTACATACTACATTCTCTCAGTCCTTTGGTTCAACAACAAAAGAATGAGTATAATTTAATAAAATTATTTCAGGTCTGGAATTTTGTTTTCCCTGTCAGATATTCCGTTACAGAATGACAAATACCTGAAATTCAGTTTTTATGAAGGAATCATGCAATCACTTAAATGAAGCATCGTCTGTGGGCATCAGATGTAATAACAATGAACCCCACATCTATCACTAGATCTTTTAAGTTCTGCAGTTTACTTATCAGAATGTCACTCTTCTTGCATTTCACTGAGCAGCCTGCAAACAACAGGCCTTTAAAAGAAAACATGCTACAACTCTGCAAAAAAAAATAAAAAATCTCTTCCCGCTGCTAGAAACTTTCAGGTCTCTACTAAGCTTAGATCCAAATGACCATCCCAGCAGTGTGTGTAAACAGCAAGGAGAGGTTTTTCATGATAAATTCTTTGTACTCCAAGCTCAACTGCCACTCATTATAGAAGAACTATCACAACATGGCTCTCTATAGAGATCTCAGATTCTGTTACTTTACCTTCTAGCAACTGGGCATTGAACTAGATTTCATGAACAAAACAAGGACAAATTCATGGATGCAGTAGTTTATTACAAACACATACATTCAGACTGATATTCATTTTTCTTCAGATTTTAAACTTCACAGCTGCCTTTCTTCCACCCCAATACTATGCATTGCTTGATGAATAAGTGAGATAGAGTAAGATGTGTTCAATGAAACCCTTCAAGACACCCACACACACCTATGTGCACAAACAGTAAAAGCTGTAACTTTCTCTCCAACTCAGTATATTGTGATGCATGTGTTTAGACAATGACTGGATTATAGCTAATTTTAAGTGAAGTTTCCATTACAATTTCCATTTCTCTCCCAGTTGCTCATACCTTTTTTAAAATAAGATTCCTTTGGTGTGAAGTTTTCCATATTAGTTTTTGCCCAGAGTCATTTTTAAAGGGACCCAATAAGGTGAAGGGCAAGACACTAAAGTAGGTAAATTTCACAGAATCCATTAAAAAACAACTTTTCTCCTACGTAAACATTTGTCCATTTATTACAAGTTTTGATAAACATTTTAGCACTGTAAACTGTAGTGATTTGAAGTATTCCTGTACATTTCTTCAGGAAATTCAATAAGTAGTCTATGAATTAACAATGAACTTAAGAATAATTTTTCCTCTTGTTCTTCAACACCAAAAACCACAAACCCTCTACAAACATAAGCTATCTATCTACAAACTCACAGATATTAGGACGGATCACCTGAGGCAGGCAAATTATTAAATAGCTATTCACTATTCTTGCACTTGCCTCTGAGGCATCTGCTGCTGGTCACTGTTCAAATAGAAGAGTGGTATAGGTGAACCAGAAGTCCTGAGCCTGTATGTCAGTATTTATGGGCCAGACTCCTGCAGTTTTTCTATACTCAAATGGTTTGATGACACTGACAAGTAGGTTTCTAGAGTGGGTAGTCTATTCTGTACCATCTTTAATTACAGCCATGTTCTAACTCCTGGCTGACTACCTAGACAGAGGTTTGTTGCTTAACAAATAATCAAGATTTTTATTTATAAACTTAAGCTATTATTTTTTATGAGATCTAAACCACATTGGCAGGTTTGTGCAAGTTTATTACTCACTTGGCTCTGTATCTTCTTCTTGTTAACTGTGTTGTTCAGCATGTTCCATGTTGCCCACTCCCCTTCTGTCTAGTCCAGCATCTGAGCCAGGCACTGTGGGCACCCATGAGGTGAACTTGGCATCTAGATAGCCCAGATGCTGAGCTCTAGTATGTCATTTTCCAGCAGCAGCATCTGGGTGTTTGGTTGGCCTTTTATCTGGCTTATGCTGGCTGTCATGGTGGCTGTAGAAAGTCTGTGAGGCTGGCAAAGGATTAATCTGCTGGTCTGCCTTGTCCTCCTGAATGTCATTTTCTTATTCATTCACATTTAATTGTTATACATTTATTCCCTCCTATAGGTCTGAATGAAGGGCTAGAATAAATTCCTTTTTGTGATCTATGTACAATACGGGACCTTTATTATAGTGAAAAAGCTACTTTCACGCTTGCACTGTATATGCTCTGTTTATATTTGCTAGCCTTACTCTCCATCGTATCATAGCCTCCTTTTCTTTGTGAATCAGGAGCAAAACGGTAATAAAATTATTCAGTGGTTAAAACACGTGCGCATGAGACATTTCTTTATGATTAGAGCCCTAGGGCTCTACTGCTTCTTTCAGTTTTAGGTTCTAATTTTAGATCCAGACCATCACAATCCAATTCATATCTCATATTCCATATTCATTGTTTGAATCAAAGAACAAGGCTATTATAGTTAAACCAGCGGGGTTTTTGTCTTTTAATCAGAATATTAAGACAGCATGGATTTCTGTTTTTAATACAACTCTTCAGGAAATCAGAAGTACTTATTTACTTTATGGCCTCTCCAAAACAAGACCATATGAAGCGGGTTGGAAAAAGTCTTATAATTCTTGTTCTTCTCTGCCCTAAAATAATTTTTTTCTTTATAGAAATTGAAATTGATGTTCAATGTCAGATACACCCAAGTTGCAAAAGTCCAGGATTTCTTTCCCAATCATCCTCTCTCACACTTCCTGGGTTTCTAACAAATAGAAACAAAATAACAAAGGTCTTGACACTGTCATCAGACACCACAATAAGTAAAGATGAGATCTTTAAATGGGAATTAAATTAAGCATTGGTAAAGAAGCAATTTATTTATAAAACATGTGGGGAAGTGCTTTTGCTTCCCCCTACCCTTCTCTTTTGTTATAGCTAACTGCTGTGAGAACTGAAAAACATGTAAACATGTTGGATGTCCTTGCTATACAAAATACAACTCCCTACACAGTAAGATATGTGACACCTATCTCACAGACAGGAGCTTACAATCCTGTTCATTAATTTTATCACTAACATAAACTTTTAATATGCATATGATCAGTATATGGGACTTCCAGGGCAGCTTAAAATGACTGTAACCTGTAATTACTGTTCCTGTACTTGATTATAATAATCTGATTGCAATTATTCAGTGATTTTAATACAAGCCCCAAGCTACATAACAATAATTCAAGTGCAGTGATTGGGAACATGTTTCTGTTTGGCTGTGAAATGATGTTTTAATCCGCACTGATTCAGGGATCTGACTATAGTTCTGTTCATGTAATTAAGGCACATTTATACAGTCAAGTAGAATAACTTTAGTTTGAAGTGCATTTAATTAATGCAAAGACCCTATATAAGTCAAAATGGATCATAAGCATGAATTCCTTAGATAGAAATAATAAGGCAAAGATAGCAGTAGATGGCTGGTTTTGCCATTACAATGAACTACGCTAATTCTCAGATGAAAATAAAGGAGCACATGGGAGAAACCAGCAGACTGCAGCACAGTAGACACATTTGAGCAGAGGTTCAGCACTTTTACTAACTAATTTAGCATTTTTCATGTCCTTGAAGATCTCCTAGTTTCAGCAGATAATCAGCACTGGTTGCCTAACTAGAGAAATATCTCTATAAATGACTTGTTTTGAAGTAAACACTGAGTGAACCTATGTTTTAATGTCTGAGGATGTGAGGAAACATTATAAAGAGATAACATGATCTTGTCCCTGGTACCGAAAACAGAGATAAACTTTCCCATTTACATATAAATAAAAGGATGGGGAGCAACATATCATTTCCAGGCTGTCTCATATTTAGAATCTCTTAAATAAACCTATACAATGAATACATTGATTCAGGTACTGATACAGGTCTCTTAATTCCAACCATCACATTGCTTTATGCCAGATTCTTCTGTTCTCTGTCATAGCCTATAACATAAAGTAACAGGAATTTCTACATTTTTATAAAAACTGGAGGTAATATCACTTAGAATTTTAGTCAGATAAAGTAAGGGCAAGACTCTAAGGAGAATATCATTTAAGTTGTGACTCTAAATACAGATACACAACTTGAGAGAACATATTGTGTACTGCCTAATGTGTACAATGATACCACATTTGAAAGCTAAATTAGACATATGAATTGTGGACTCTACTACTGTCAGAAAATTAAACTAAAAGATTTCTCTCTTCCAAAAAAGGAATATCCCTCATTTTAACTTAGAAAGGATTGCTGTGGGCTTTAACAATATAAGACTTTATGACCTCCATGTTATCAATCACTAAATGGTAACATAGGCACATATATGTGAGCAGAACTGATGTTCCATCCAGCACATGCCAATACAATGGCGACACTTAGGGGGTGCACCCTCTAAGATTGGCTGCTGCTGCCAGCGGTGCATGCAGGTGGTCACCGCTTGCCACCTCCCCATTGCCACCGATACTGCCGGCAGTGAGTGCAGGAAGTCGCTGATCAACACTGGCCACTACTGACACTACTGGCGGCATCTGTGAGTGGTCACTGATAACCAGTCAGTGCTGACCACCTCCTCATCTTGCTGCTGACACTGCTGTGGCCGCCTGCAGAAGCTCCCCACTTGCCACCACTATGCCCCCGCTGCGACCGCCCTCGGGCAGTCACCATAGTCCCCCAGGCTCAGGAGGAACATGACGTTCATGTGCAAATAGTTACATGAACATAGCCATTAAAAGGAAAGTAACTAAGAAGTTTGTTCTAAGAAAAGCAGACAAATCTGGAAATGTATCAATGATAGATAATTAGCTCAATTAGAAGAAATAATATGAATAATTTCTTCATTCATTTTGATCTTAAAATAGGGAGTTGATTTATGCTTATTTTATGTGCACTGTATCAATAGTTATTTTAGCTCTATCTTCAGTAGAACTATCACACTGCTTTTATTATTTTTATTTATTCAGCGGTCTTTATCATTGCTAATCCTAGTAGATGCCCATTTGTTTCCATGAAAAAACTTCTGATCAAAAGAAGAAAGAACTTTAATGGAAACAGTGCTGATCAGACAAGTATACTACCCATCATGTTATTGGGCATCCATGTAAAGTTAAGCATTTCCCTGCTCTGGTACATGATTGGACCTTCCTGCTGAGTTCCAACATGATTAATCCCTTTTCTATGCTGCATATGTATAAAATGATCATACAGATAATAAAAAGTCTTTGATTATTTTAGGTAAAAGCATTTATGTTATAGTTCCCCATTTTCACATATCTGGGGAATTCCAGTTATGAGTATTTCAATTATGCAACCCTTCTTTCTATAGATTTCTTAAGGCTTTTGTGCTTTATTTAGTTTTTTCATGTCTTCTTTTTTTTTCAGTTAGTCATTCTAGCTAACCAAAAATATAGAAATTTGGTTATAGCATTTTTTTTCATCTTCAAACTTCTATCACTAAAATTAAAATCTTTGTCAATTTATTTCCATAAATAATATTCAGAAAGAGAAAGAAACTTGAAGCACTGGCCTTAGTTACAGAAGACTTGACTGGCCTCTTTAAAAAAAGTACAAGCTGTAGCAGGCACATCCACTGAGGTGGATATTCTTAAAGACTTTCTGACAGAGGGCGAGATTTACTTCATAGTTTCTAATCATGTTTTTCTATAGTGTTCATTGCTAAATATTCAGTGGGGGAAATACCTATTTTATGAGTTCACAGTATTTACATTTCTGTAACTAAATACTACCACATTCACTTGCTCTCTTCCTATTGTATCACTGGTAACTGTTAAACCCATGCAACAGTTATAGATGTAAACAAAGAGTAAGTACCTTGCAAGAAGCTCTGTGAGTTATGCTAAATGGAGTCATTAAAAAAAATGCAGACCTATTCTCTATCTGCCTCATACTGGATTTCAAATGTGGGAGGAATTGCAAATAGTTTGGAAAACAGGATGTGAATGAAAAATCTGGAGACATTGAAAAAATGATCTGAAATAAATAGCATGGAATTCTACCGGGAAAGCACAAAGCACTTCACTTGGGAAAGGATCATCAGCTACACCGCTGTAAACTGGATTCAGCTGATTAGGCAGCAATTCTGCAGAGAACTACCTTGGGTTTATAGTAAATTGTGACCTGAACATGAGTCAACAATTTCACATCATTGTAAAAATAAAGAAGTTAATGCCCAACTGAGATGTACCCTGTTTAAGACTGAAAAACTAATCTTTCAGACCTATTCAGTATATTCTTGAGGTGGAATATTTTTATTGGTATCACATTTCAAGATGTGGACCAACTGGAGAGAGTCGAGAGAACAACAACGAAACGATATAAGAGATATAGAAAGCATGAAGAAATATTGAAAGAACTGGGTTTATTTAGTTTGGGGAAGAGGAGACTGAGAGGAGATATGATACTAGTCTTCAAATACATAAAGAGCTGCTGTAAAGAGGAAGATTATAAAAAATTCTCTATTTCCACTGGGGACAGGATAAGTAGTAATGGGCTGAAACTGTAACAAAGGAGATCGATACAAGTTTAAAAAAAACCCTTTCTAAATGTAAGAATAGTCAAACACTGGAACAGGTTACTTAGTGGGGCTGTGGAATCTCTATCTTTGAAGATTTTCAAGAGCAGGCTAGACAAATACCTGTCAAAAATGGTTTAGGTACAATTGATCCTTCTTTGAGGCAGGAAGATGAACTAGACTGCAACATCTGATGAAGTGTATTCAAATTCACACAAGCTTGTATTCCCTTATTTAGTTTATCTATATGGTGCATATCTACTCAGCCTTCTAGATAACCTCACCCATCCACCTCTATTTTATATGAGTCTATGGAATAATGCAATATAATGTAACATATTACATTAGAAATTAAAGTAATTCTGAGTGCCTAGCTGAAGACACATTAAGGGGCATGACTTCCAATAAATGCCAACCACTTTTTTTTTTTTTTTAAGAACAGATGTCTCCAGTCAGACAAAACCTAAGACATCTAAAAACCTAGTCTCTTTTGAAGATTACAGCCAACAATATTTTTGAGCAAGAAATAATCAGCCATATGGTGAAAAGGAAAGGGTGGTTTTACTAAATATACTCAAAGTTTTACTCAAAGTTTCTTTCTAGAGGAAAGGTAGAGAACAATTTAAAAAGACAAAACATCCCAAAGACAGATGCATTAAATTAATGAGTTCCAGCAATGTATTACATATAACTCAGAGAATTTAAACATGTTTTCAGGCTGTATTTACTTAGTAAACCATGATTTCCTAAAACATAATTGGATTACTATTCAGTACAAAGAAAGATGCAAGTTATTTTGTTACACTTTCCTTTGTGACATTTTCACTTCTGTTCTAAATCAAAACAACATCATAACAAGTTATAGTGTTAGTACATAACACACACCCATGAAACCAGGACTAAAGTAAAAAACTAAGGACAATTATAGCAATCCATTGTCATGGGATAGGTAATACAATCACTATTATTTTATATAATAATTAGTAATAGTCTGTAAGAGAATACTTAGACATGAGAATAATCACTAATAAGAAAGGATCTGGGTTTTCTGTTTCCCATGGAACGATTGAGAAAAACACGGATTTCCCCCTTTATCCAAGGAAAACATGGATTTCTCATTTTAATAGAGAAACCCACAGATTTTACAGTTTTACAAATAGCTCTCTGTAGGTTGGCAGAGTTCCAGCCTGCAGGGGTGTGGGAGGGAGTGTGAAGAGGGCGGTCAAGCAGGGGGTGCCATGTGCATATATATGCACATGGCTGCTAGACAGCCTGGAGAGCAGCTCATGTAGGTAAGTTGTGGGGGGGGGGGGTGGATTGAGGCCCCCATAGGGAGGGAGGGAGGAAGGGAGGGAGGGAGGGAGTTGGGCAGGGCTAGGGCTTGGGCTGCTGCCCAGCCAGGTGGTTCATGGGGCTTGGGACCCGGCCCACAATGCTTGGCCACAGGGCCCCGGTGAGGAGTGGGATGGGGCCATGGGTGGTTCATTTATAAGGCGAGGGGGGTGAGGCCAGCTCTGCACTTCTGTATGCACTCCCAGGGAGGCAAGGGGGACCCATGCCCCAAGTTCCATGTGCAAGGCAGGAGAAGTCATCGGCTGCCCAATGCAGGCTCAGGTTCCTGCCCTGATGCCCTCCCCCAGGGCCTCCACATCCCCCATTTTGGTGTGACCCAGCCACGGCAGAGAAGAGCAGACCTGTGTGGGAATCTCCTTGCTTCTACCCTGGGGAGGCATCCCGTGTGTGCAGCAGCAGCAGGGGAGGCTGTGTAGTGTTGTGCCCCTCACTGCTGCCACGCATGCAGGGGTTGCCTTGCCAGGGCAGCGTGGATCTCACAGTGGCTGGGCTGCAGAGGCCCCAGGAGGAGGGCAGCAGGGTGGGGAGCCAGTGCCACAGCAGGCAGCCCACCCCTGCCCCCATCCTACACCCAGATCTGGTGTGCACGGGTTGTCCCTGCCCCCCAGGAGTGCATGCAGTGGCAGGAAGCCGGCCCCACCCCACACCTGAGCCCACAGCAGGCAGGCAGTGGGGGACAGCTGCTGCCTTCTGCTGGGGGCAGGGGGCTTTGGACCCAGGTCCCTGGCCCCTTAACCCTGGCAGCTGGGAGCAACCTTTGTTGAGACTGCGGGGAGCAGTGGGCTGTGGATGGGATGTGAGGGGCATGAGCAGGGCCAGGGGGGTGTGAAGGGTTGGGGGTAAGAGTGAGGGGCCTTTCATTTTAATCATGGATTTGGGGGGGTTTATCAGAGATTTTGCGAATTTTTAATCGGGGAAAACCAGGATCCCTGATAATAAGTAAGAGACTGCCTTCAGTTCTGATAATGAGTACGATACCATGCATCAGTTTTTTGAAGTTGCAAATATTGGTCAGCAAGCAAAAACCACCAAAGCTCAGTAACTTTCACACTGGAATTATCCTGCAAAATATCTAGATCACTTCAAGGTCATGTTCGCCAGTGTTCTCCAAGTGTTCATTTTTCCAGATATTTACAATGTCATTTCAGATAACTCTAGTTATATAATAATGGCATTGGGACCAAGGAGAAAACACGTGAAGAAATAAGTGTCAACCTATTATTAATACAGCTGTTCAATATACAAAATACACAGTCCAAGTGACCAGAGGATAGAATGTAGTAGGAAAAGGAGAAATAAATTCGACCAAAAGGACTTGAGTTTGTATTGGGAAGACTTTTCCCACACAGTTTTCTCCTACTTTCTTCATATTCCCAGTGGTGTGAATGTTTGTGCTAGTGGTAGTGGTAGTGATGTTTATGATGCTTTTTTTTTTTAAAGTCAACATTGCATCAATGATGGGCTTAGCTGAGTAGATGCTGTTTGCCATTACTCTGTTAGAAGGCCCCGTTAGGAATTCACAAATTAAAACTGGAGCTTATTGCTGCTGATGGAGGATGTGAAAAATGCACTGAATCCTAATAATTTTGATGGATTCACTAGCCACCTCCATATTCTTGGTGGCATGAGGATTGAATTTTGGAGGCAGGGTTTTCTGTCCTATAGGACTTGGGTTGAATTCTTAATTAGTTGATGATAACTGACTGCACATGTACATGTTACATTGCTTATTTGTACTGAAATGAAATAGGAATATTCATGAATTGATATTGCAGTTAGCATTGTTTCTCATCCACTACAACATTCACCAAAATTATGGCTCCAGCCCAATGCAGTTACCACATTCTTCTACACTGTCTCATTCATCCGTGAATGAAGCTGTTTCACAACTTTGTGAAACTAACAGTAGAAGAGTAATTTAGCATCTAAAAGTAAGTTCAGCTGGTCAAATGGTCAATTAGATATCAATTGTAGCATGCTGGGCCATCTTCCAGTCCATCAGCTCTGCAAAGCCCAGATCCAAAGTGCCAAAGCAAAGCATGACTCACTATATAGCTAGCACTAAGTTTCAACATATCATGCCCCCAAACCTTCAAGTTCTGGATTCAGTTTTGTAGATAATAGTGCCAGCATGATGTGCGCATTAATGTATGCATGTGATGCCTCAGACCTCTTATGTATACTTATTTTGTGTGTGGCAATTAGTTTAAAATTTTAAATGTATTAATGTCAGAACATAAAATCTTGGGATGTTTTAACGATTCTATCTAGATCAGAAAAAAATAAAAACAGACCTTCTGTAGGAGTTCCATCTTGGGATCATTTATAGGATATCAGAGCACCTTCCTCATGTACTGCACGAAGCACCATCTATCACATGTGGTTTGTTCTGTCATTCTCTCTGCATTGTAGAAGTTTGTTCAGTGAAGTGTCTCCTTTTCAGGAGAAATTATTATTTTAATCCTTTTTAAGGAATACATGTTCATATTGCTATGCCTTCATATTACAGAATGCAAGAAAGCAATTGGCTATAATATCAGGCCAACAATTCCAACTTATGGAAAACTTGGAGATCAAAGGCATACATTTTTGACAGTCATTAACAGTCACCTTAGGCTGTAAAGCTAAGGATTATGGTTGCCCTCACCTCTTCATTATCACTGAAGGAATTGGTGCATTTGCCTGACACTACTACATGCTATACCTAAATCTATCCTCCATTTAGATGAACACGTATTCATAATTGATATCAAGAAGTGCGCCTTCAGTGAGGTGCACCTAACCTATACCAGTAATAAATGGCAATCACCATGGCAGAAAACCTAAGCTGTAACCTCTTGAGAATGTCCAGAATTAGCAGAATGTTACAGAGAATGAACTGGATGGTAGCTAGATCTGATAAAATTATTAATTGCATAAAATCCGTCAACTGAGTTTATGTTTTTCAGATAGTCCACAAATAACTGGCCCCAACACTGAAGTGTACTCAGGTGTGACCGGCAAAACTCAGAAGCAAAACAAAGATGGGTTCATGTCAATTCTGCGTCCCCCCTTTCTGAAGCAGTAAGGTTGGGGAGTGGGTAAGTCCTTAGAATATGTTACAGCAGCCTCAGAGCTCTTCTGTCTTTTTGATTGGTGCTGTTATTCCTCATTTCTTCCACAACAGTGTGGAAGCTAATGGCTTCTACCCATGTCAACCTTTTGATGTCACATCAGAGCACGCAAATGTGGCTGCAGAGCTATATAAATGATTGTGCCATATTCTATAAGCCAGCAATTTGGGAGCAGTTTTTTGGATGCAAACAAGTGTTTGTGGGAGCCAGCTTAGGTTTAGGCACTTAGTTTAAGATGTCTAAACTTGAATCAGGATTGCCATGTTGAAGTGGTTTCTTCTTGCCAGGAGGTGGCACAGGCAGCTGGAGGCAAGTAAGTCATGGGGAGGAGGGGAGTTGATGTTCTGGGGACTGGTGCATCGGGGGTGGGGGAGGGCACGTCTGTGGAGCTGGTGGGTCTGGGGGGGAGGGATGCCTTCCCAGCTCAAGGAGGGGAAGTTAGTGTGTGTGTGAGGGGGAAGTAGCCTCACACTACTGTCAGGACGGGGGATAAAAACAGCACAATCCTAGGGCTGTGGTGAGTGGCTGGGAACATGTACAAGTTTTTGTTAGGTCAGGTTAACCCATTTTAGGGTGGGTTTGCTCATGCAGGTCTAAAGTTAGTTCTAATCTAATGAGAAATTGTAAGCACCATTTGTAGGGCAACCTAAACCCTGCAAACACTTGTACACCTGGCCGTTTAGATCTCCCTAAGCTTGTTTATGGTGATCTAAATGTAACATTTGTACATACCCTTTATCCCTTCACCTGGAGCTGCAACATTTCTGAAGTTACTTCAGGAAGGGCCTTACCTTGTATTTTAACATTAACTTTTTTTTTTAAACATTTTAACAACTGTCTCTTGTTCTGGCTTGAACTCTGCTAAGGAAATCCTCTGATTTTTAAGTGATTTTTTTCTGTCCCTATCTCTATTCAGAAATATTTAGTGATATTACACCTAGGGAGGCAAGTAGCTAGGCAAGCACATTCAATATAAATGCCCATGTTTATATATATGTTCTTTTCCTCAAACTTCCAGGAGAATGAAAACGGGTCATCTGAATGTTTGAGTATAGCGAACAAAGAAAAAATGTCTGAATATTACTGCACTAAGCTGTGATTTGAAGTTTACATGCATCTATTCAATCTTTTCTTTTACCTAGTATTCATCCACCTCAAGGCATAACAATAGTATATGCAAGTCTTAAAACAGAATTCAGATCCAGTCTTACACCAATGCATATATTCTAAAAAAATCAAGCTTCACCATGTTTCAAATTATGGAGGTACATTTTATGGAACCATGGAGCAGATCCTATTTCACTTATTAGGCATTTATGTGTACCAAGCACCTATCCAAATATGATCCTATTCCTTTTTGCATAAATCCCTGAAAAACAGCTAACAAAAAAGATGGATTGGTTCTCTCTTGTTTACTGAAGGCATAGTCTTCAGGCTTAGGTGATATTGTGTCATGATGGGAGGAACATTAATAGTTTTCTTCTCAAGTGCCTTTTTCAGAAAGTCAGGTGCCTAAATCTATTTATTACATTAATAGGTGGTAGGGAATCTGGCCTTATATACTTATTTGGACTCTAGGGGTGTTGGTTGTAGCCATGTTGGTCTAAGGACATAGGCAGACAAGGTTTTTTGGGTAAATGTGATATTTTTTATTAGACCAACTAGGTAATCAACCCTACCTCCATCAGAACCCAACTAACTCCATCAGACTACAGTCTCCGATTGATTTCCATCACAAATTCAATCATCATCACCTCTCCATCTGACTATCTCTTGAATACTCCAGCACCAATATTTCCTTTTTAGACACTGAGTGAATGATCCATTTGGATTGGCAGTTGCAGAGCCCAGAACAGTACTTCTGGATCTGGAGAGGGGTAGCCAAGGACAGACTGCAGAGTCTGGGCAGAGGAGACACTGGAGGACTCCCCTGCCTGTGCCAGTCTGCAGTAAAATGCAGGTAAAGAGTGCAAGGAAGCAGGCCTGGACAGTCGGAGGACTGCCAGCCAGCTCAGGTACTAGTGGGCAGGACGTCAGGGACACCTGCCTGACTAAAAAGTAGCACTTGGGCTGAAGAGGAACTGGATTGGAGGAGGCACAGGAGCCTAAGCCCATGGTGAGCTGGGGGCTGGGGGGGATGCTCAGTGTGGGTGCAACTAGTAATTGCTTTTGTTGAGAGACTGATAGTAAACTGATAGAGGGATAAACCCTGAACACATTGATGGACTTTTCAGTCCATGTCAGCTTATGGATGGTGATTTGAATGTGTCTGTTTGGTTTTTTTGCTACTACTGATTTATTATAAAATGGCAATTCTTGATCATTCCCAGAGAAGGGGATGAACCCTGAAGAAATGAAGGGACCTAAGTTGATGCCCCCTCTGAAACTGCACAGGAATTAAGTGGGTAGGCCCAAGTTAATACATTTTTGAGGTCTTATTTTTTCCCATAGAAGGGGAGGAGCTCTGGAGGTGAGATTGGTCATTTAGATTGGTGGGCTGGAATGAGTACCCTGCCTGCCACCAGACTGTTAACCACAAGGAAGAGACTCAGTAATATCCAGGATGTGGTAAGGGTGGGGTGTAGGGAAGATGGAGCCTGACAAAGAAATTCCTTCTGCAGGCCCGCATTCATTACTCAGCCGAAGCAGCTCCCTATTTGAAACAAGATCAAAGTTATGGCAGGTGAGAAAAATAAAACCACTGAGTGGTTGAGAGATAATGGCAACCCCTCCCCAGCTTGACATCATTCAATGGGAAGTTGCCAAGTTGAAGAGGGCCCAGTTTACAGTTCCTACCCCTGACACCACTGAATTTCCACTAAGGAGAACACCTGTGATGGTCACCTCACAAATCTCAAGAGGGCTTTCACTCAACAAGGACACACCTCCAGAGAGATAGATTGTACTTTTGAAAGGGCCACCTAAATACCACATGAATGTGTAATACAAAAAGAAAATCCCCCCAAATTGTGCACCATTAGTTATTATGACATATCATCCTTCTAAGGAACCTATAAAGGAAATCCTCAAACAACTGCAACCCATACTAGAAGAAGATCCAATTCTTAGAGATCTTTCCAGAACCACCCATCCTAGCCTTTAAACAGCACTGAACCTTGCCAGCCTCATTACCAGAAGCAAACTTCCTATGGCCCACAGGACACCAAATGGATCAAGACCAGGCCAGGACAAAAAATGTAAAACCTGCCAACACATCTCCACCACTGTCACAGTAACCATACCCCACAACCGAATCGTTACCATTCCTGGATCTTATAGCTGCACCTGCAGAAATGTAATATCCAGTGCTCTGAATGCCCTGATGGAAAATATATAAGAGAAACTAAACAACAACTGTGTACCAGAATGAACACACACTGAAAATCTATCAAAGGCCGAAATATCCAATTACGTGTGGTTGCACACTTCTCACAAGACAACCACGCTCTCTCCAATCTTTCTAATCCTCAAAGAGAATTTACAAAACACCTTTTGTAAATGAGCCTACGAATTTCACTTCATAAATCTACTGGATACAAAAAAAATCATGGACTAAATATAGACATTGGATTTATGGCACATTATAACTTGCCTGCCATCTGATAACCCCAGGTAACCTCTACATTTTATCAGCTACATTCTATCACCAGGTCAATATTTCACCCTTTTCCTTCCACACACCTACCTGTCTCTCACCTATTGTCTCCCATTCCCTCTGATCTTCACTGCCATGCATTTGCATTTTCACAGGTCTGCATTTTGCATATTGGCTTCCATTCCACCTAGGAGAGCACATAAACACCAGCAGACTCTTATGCCTGGAGAAGGGTGTTTGTGCCCAAAAGCTTGGAAAGAACAATTTTTCCAACTGTTTAGTTGGTCTAATCAAAGATTGAATCACATTTACCCAAAGAACCTTATCTGCCTTTTTGGGCACTGAATATTCAAGCAGGTCATTTTCAGACATGTCAGAACACTAGATTACCCATAAGGATGCTATATTAGCAGTTCTTTAAAGGGCTAAGTTCTCCCCTGCTCTACCCAAGGCTGGCCATATTTTTTTTTGCTGGCTCAGTAAGTATCTAGCTCAGTTTATATTACTGACAGGGCAAAGGTTTGAACTCAACTTCAAAATATTTGTCAACCCTGACTCTCTATCCAGTAATGATCACAGAGGTATGATCCGGTAACAGAATGTTATCCAAGAAGCAGCTCCACATCAAGACTCAGTAATTAAAGACTTAAAAAGTATTATGCTTTTTTTCATTTAACTTAGGTTGTATGATGTGGGAAAGGACTTTTCCAAATCTTTTTAGAACTCTAATGAGCACATTTCAAGAGATTACTACCACCTCCTTAACTTAACCAACTTCTCAACCACTGCTCCAAGGGAATCACATGAGTACTTGACCTCTGTAAGATTTTAAGAAGAAAAACAAACTTCATAAAACTTAATCACATTAGTTAAAGCTGGAAGGATGTTTTAATGCCCCTCCTAAGCCACCAAGTTCCATTACCTGAAACCCATCAACATAATCCTTCCTTAGGAAGAAAGGAATGAATCAAATTGAAAAGATTTGTAATTGAATTATCCTCAGTCTAGGGGCAATTAGAACCATTTTTTATTGGAACACCTAGATATAACCTTGACTGTGTCTAATTAGTCTATCAACTCAGATAATAAGAAAATGCAGAAAGACTTTTACAGTGTTGTAAAAATTGAAACGAGTTCATATTGTTGATAGCAAGTGTACTGGAGAAACAGGGAGAAAGACACTGAGAAAAGATGAAGAAAATAAAGACAGAAAATATATCTATTAGTGAGTATTGAAAGACTTCTTATATGTTGAAAGTTATAAATTCACTACCTCAACTGAGTATTTCTTTTCATGAATTGGTAATATTTTTAGTTTAGCAAACTTGTGAAATCTGGTCTTAACAAAAATAATGTTTTATTATAGTTTTGCTTACTGGCAGCATATAAGGAAATTTGAATTTTAGATTTCAGAGTTATAAAGCAAATTTGGGAGTAATACACAAATCACTAAAGCAGCAGATAATTACAATAAAACATAATTCTTCATTTTCTGCTCCCATCATCTTCTTACATTTAGAATATTACAATTTGTTTTCCTCCTCCATTCTATTGCCTTGATATCTTAAAAGTATAGTGACTTTGGAAGATGAGGTACTATAGAATTAGATTTTCATGCAGCGTTGCTGTATCTGGTGCTATTCGAGTGAGGGTGTTTATTTTTGTACTTTTTTTTCTATTGCAGCTCTAGAGCATTGGAGGCTGTTCAAAAAGCAAATCCTTCATATCTTATCTTTGCATTCACTCTGTTGCTAATTTAATATAAAAAAAAAGAATCATGGGCAGGGGAAAAACTTGGCTCACAGAAATTAAGAGTATAATATGTTGTCTTTAATGACACTACACATATCTATTTACAAAAACATTTTAGCTCAAATAATAATTCATATTCTGAGCTTAAGTGAAATTTCTGCAATGAGGTTCAAGCTCAAAGTTTAACATTTTAGCATGCTTTTTTGACAGTATTTAAAACATATTTATAAATACAGAAAAATGCTTGTAAAAGTAGTGGGCCCACAATTTGACTTCCATCCTTTTATTAAGGGACCAGTCTTGCTTTCTTGTTTGTAGGTGTAACACCAGTCAGAAGGAGGGAGAGTAACTGGGAAACATTCATTTAGCACATATGGTCCCTTTTTGGTCAAAGTCAGCTAGCATAATTTTAACTAGCATGTTGTCAACAAGCATGATTTTATCCCAAGTCATCTCAATATGATTATTTGAGAGTCTCAGCTTTCATTAAAAAAAAAAAAAAAAAAAATTATTCTTGGGTAAAATTTTGTAAGTGTCTAATTCACTGAGGCACATAAGTCCAACTGATTTTTGGCTGGATTTAAGTCACTAATGAACTTCAAAAAATTTTAGCCCCACAATTCAAAGTTACTGAAACCTTGGCTGTTAACAGCTCAAAAATATAATTTACATTAAAATAATCACATTATTATTCTTTTTTTTAATCAATGTCTTAATCAAATAAGATTAAGACATTTCCTGCTTGGTGCAGGGGGCTGGATCTGATGATCTTCCAAGGTTCCTTCTGGGTTTACAATCTATGAAAATATAATTTTAGGAATCCCACTTATGATTTTTGGTAGTTGGGTGGTACTCTTGCAGTATTAGCTCCTTAATTCATGATAAAAAGCTCCTTAATTCATGCTACGCAGCCTCTGAGCATCTCAGTTACACCACTTCAGGTGAGGTGCAAGTCTGGGCCATCCTACCTAGCTTGTGTAACTTCACTCACTTCAATGGAAATAAAATGAGGAACTTGCAGTCTTGCAGCATCCCAGGATACATTACTTCCACCCTTTCCCCCCACTCCCCTCACCCCCAGTCCCCATCCAAAGTAGAGATAAACTCCAGGTGTGCTGGCTCCTTGCCACATCCCTGCTTGCCAGCCCTCTAGTGGGAAGTCAGAGCCCTGCAGGCAACAAACAGCATTCATCCTTAACATATTCTAACTTTTACATCACTTAACATTCCACAGATTCAGTATAGTCTAAATGTAACTTCTGCCTTAGATTGTCTCAAGTATTTCTAACAGATAGTCTCTCTAACAAGCATCTCTAATATAGCAGTGCACTAGACATACTTTTAGGGTATGTATGCTAGACATACTTTTAGGGTATGTACAGGCATTTGGGGAGTTTAGAGAGAGGTTAGAGTTCAAAATGGCCACCTGACCTAAAGTAAGTTGAAATCGGAGGGGCTATTGGGGAGCTTGGAGGAATTAGAGGGGTGACCAGGTCTAAGTGGAGGATTGGGGATCAGGCAGGGTTCATGGGGGGGATCAGGAGGATTGGGGGACAGCCAGGGTCCACAAGAGGGACTGGGGGGTGGGGGCAAGTAGGGTTTGCAGGACCTTAAAGGGATTGGGGAGGGCAAGCAGAGTCTGCAGGGGTCTGGGAGGGTTTGGTAGGATTGGGAGGATAGTAGGGTCTTTAGGGTGGCTTGGGATCATGGGGAGGTTCTCCCTTCCCCAGACCAGGGGCTATTTTTAGCTCCTGATTTCCCACCAATCCTGCCCACCCCTCCCCACACCCTGACTTACAGTGGTTGGCTTCCAGTACCAGCCAATGCTGGTAAATCTGGCACCAGGACTGGCTTGTGGGATGGGGTGTTTGGCAGACTTCAGGGTAGTGGTGGGTATTTTCTATCTGGGGGAGGAGCAAGTGGCTGGGCTGGGCTTTTCCAGCCCCAGGGCTGTGCTGGGAATTGTAGAGAACCTCAGTTAGATTGGTCAGTTTCACTGGTCCTGATCTAAGTTAGACTACCTTGGAGGTACAGTTAACTTAGATTGAGTAGGCCATTTTTAGAACAATTTAAACTTCCTGAACATCTGTGTAGTTTGCACTTATATCTCTAGTTAGGTCAATCTAAGTATCAGGTCTGCACCTGCGTGAACTAAGTTAGATTGCCATTTTTAATGAGATCTAGCCCCTCCCTAATCTCCCCAAATGTATGTACCTAGCCTTAATGTCCCTATGTAGCAGAGTTAAGGACAGAGGGACACATGGGAAAAAGTGGATTTGTACTTGGTTTTGGTAAGGAGGATGATTTCAATAGTTATTCCATGTATTTTTTAAGTTTATTTCCCCCCCCCCCCCCCCGCACTAGAACTGGTAATTAATAGCCCAATAGCCACCATATCAGAATAAACTACAATGAGGAATATCATTTCAGGTTCAAGAGTTTAGTAAGAGGTACATGAAATGTTTATACTGAAAAGGAATTATATTCCAAATTATGGGTTTAAAAAGTTATAATACTCAAAAGCAGGTTCTACCTGCCATTTTTTTGGTAAAAATATCCAGTAAGAAGTATGCATGTTTCTAATACATACATTATGCATTAAAGAGGGCTTTACATCTAAAGCTCATGGATATTAGAGTTTTTGTTATCTAGATCTTAAATTAAATATGACAAAATGAAATTTTCAGCATTCACAATTCTGCAAAGTTTCAGAATTTTCACTTGACATTTTCAAATAGAATCGTCAATCTTTGCATAACTCTAGTTATAATAAAAAAAGAAACAAGTAAAGTTAAACAAATTCCAAAACCACATTTACAGGGTGTGTCTACATGTAAAATTAGCATGCAGCTATAAACTCTGGTACAGTTCACCCAGAGTTAACAGTTTCTGGGTGCTGCATATACACGTGCACCCAGGACAACAGTAGTTAGAGCTGGGACAAAGCATCCCCGGGCTAGCAGGGAGCTCGGGGGGTCCGTGGCAGGCTCCAGGTGGTGGCATTGGGTGCATTGGGGTTGGCTAGGGCATCAGGGTGCTAGCCAACAGGCAGCCCTCACACTGTAGCACCCTCATGCCCCAGCCAGCCCTAGTCACTGTCTACACATGTGTTTTGGCATGCTAAATGATGAACTTTTCCTGGACAGTACTATTCTACAGCAGAGTTAATTAGTTTACTGGGCCCTAATATGGGTGCATGTGTAGATGGTGATGCTTTACTGCACAGCTAATTAGACAACTCCATAGAAAAGTGCAAGTGTAGATGCACCCATGGTATCCTTAAGATTTGCTTGCATTTTTAACAAAATGCAGTGTTAGTAAAGTAGTTACTGCACATTTAGTTGATACTTGCTTAATGAATTACTAAATATGTGATAACTACACTTACTACATAGTAGGGTCGATGCATGTTTTTTATTGATGCTTACTGCGCAGTAGACTTATACTACTGTGAAGCAGTGTATTGACATGGTTTCTGCCTGGCACGCTACTGCACAGTGTTATTAGGCTACAGGGCACAGGGTAGGAATCACTACAATCATTATTTTGTTTATCCCTTTCAACCCACCATCACCTCTCCCAGTGGTGCCACTCTCCCCCCACCCTTTGTATTTAAATTTCATTATTCCTATTCTATTTAGTACCCCTGCTCTCTGCAAGTTCATTCATAGCATCTGATGAAGTAGACTGTCACCTTTTAGAGCTTTATGCATTTCTGAATGCGTCAGTCTTTAAAAGGTGCCACTCTGCCCTGCCTTCTACACTCACCACTGACATTTAGCAAGCAACTGTGCTTAATAATGCGCAGAAATACTAAACAGGTTGAAGAGGAACTGAATATTTTGAATCTATTGGGGGAATTTTGACAGGTGGCAAGAAATTACAGAGATCTGGAAAATATTAAGAAGTCACAATCCCTCACTACCCATGTCTTTTTTATTTTACATGCATATCCTCATCTGCTTTCTGGACATCAGCTGCTCTCAGTAGCAACATGTTACACTTTGATGAGGGACTTAATACATTTAAAGGTACTGCAGGTATTTTAAGACTATTAATAATAAAACTACCATCTGTCGTTGATATCTCCTAATGTCTAAGGTTTGCTTAGAATAGTTGCATGAAAACAACCAGAGGAAAATCATCGGTGTGGTGAAATTACATTTTCTAACCAGTAGAACATTAATACTCAACTTTTATTTTCCTCTGCTGACAGGCTGTAGTGAGGTAAAAATGCCTCTCTGTTTTAAAACCTTACTTTCAGCTTCTCTAACATCTATTTGTGGTTACAGCATTACAGTTTTTGTCAGTATAGAAAAAATAAGAGACTGGTTTCTGGTGAACTGGCTGTGTTTTACACTGGGGTTAATCACGCTCTGTAACTTGTGAGCTCTTAAACTTTGCTGATTTCTTCATTAATGATTTGGTGTTAGATAATGCTAGGCTTCATAACACCACAGTTAAGTAACAGTAATAGTGTAGTGTAGCAACAGAGACGAGTACAGAAATATATTAACTTTTAACACTGTTAGAAAAAAATAGATGGGGGGCAAATTTATGGGGACACATGAATCAATGAAACTTTAGAACTATGGTTTTAGCAGGTACCTGTGCCTAAGTGATGAGGTGTATGGGGAGACAACATCTCTGAATTTTAAAGCATTTTTTCCCTATTTACAGAAGCCAAAGAGAGCTATTGCACTTGCCTGAAGTAGGGAAGTGCTTTAATTTTACAGACCAGGGGGAGATTCAGTGAAGTGGGGAGGGAGCAGAGTTATGCTGCACCATGGTCAGATGACAGGGAGCTTTACTCATGGGTGGCTGAGGGAAGCATCAGTGTCAGCAACCTCTGGGTTCTAGTGCTGGCCTGCCTTGAGCCCAAAATGGATCATTCTGGCTCACCATCCCTCCACTGCCACTGCCACCTCCTCCAGACTCTGGTATGGGGGCTCCCTCCCCCACATGCCTCCATCTTTCAGCAGGGCTTCCCCCCACCTCCCCTCCGCTCCCTGCTCACTTCCCTCCCTCTCTGCCACCTCCCCCTCCCTGCTGGCTGTTGTTGGGGCTGGGCAGTGGGGGAGCACCACCACCATGACCCTGCCTTCCCTCCCCACTTCCCTCTCTTCCTTCCTTCCCTGCCTCCTGGCCCCTACAACAGTCACCACCATGATACCCTGCTTCGCCTCCCCCCACCCTGCACCCACCTGGGCCCATGCAGCTTCCCACCCTCCCCACCACCTCCCCCTCCCTGCCAGCCGTTTTTGTGGCCCTCTGTCCTCTTCCCACTCCCCTCCCTCCCTCCCCGCTGCCTAGCCCTGACAACAGCCACCACCATGATCACCCCTTCACCTCCCTGCACCTGGCTCCCCTCCCTCCCTCTCTGCCCACTGCCTCCCCCTCCCTGCCAGGTGTTCTGTGGGGTGTTGGGGAAGGGCGTTGGGGGGGTGCTGCCATCATGAGCCCCCCTTCACTCCAAGGCAGGGAGGCGTGGAAAAGCCCTGCTGCTCGGGCACCTAGGACATGTTCGCTGCTGCCACAAACTTCCCCGGCAGCAGCTCAAACTTGGGCCCATGAAGCTAATCACTGCCCACCCTCTTGGCAGCATGTGTGCAGTTGGCCAAAAGCATTATGGACAGACAGACACACAAACAGACTAAGCCCTTATATATATAAAATAATGTTCAGATTATCAAGTCAAGTATTCAAGAATTTGTAAATACCAGTAAAATTAATGCTGTGTAAGCATATGCATTGTGATAGTCTTAAATTATATGATAATATCATATTATTTCTATAGGACTCAAGACTTATTTAGGCTATGTCTATATAGACTCCAGAGCATACCCTTGATTTCTGCTGAGAAATGTTCCTCTCAATGCAATGAATGCAACTGAATAAACTCTGGTGCAATTTAAGCCAGAGTAAAATAATTCCAATGTCACCATCTACACGTGTTTAAGTGCAATAATTTACTTTGCTGTCCGACAGTACTTTTGTCTGATGGGACTATCCTATGCCTGAGTAAATTAAACTACTCCTCCCTAATTATGGTTCACATGTAGATGGTGATGCTTTACTGTGCAGAGAATTAATCTACTGCACAGTAAAGCACATGTGTACACAAACCAACTTCCAGCTTTTTCCACATGCACCTTACTCCTCAAAATAGCCAGTGAAAATAAACCTGCTTGGATGTAGTAAGTATCAGACTTAACTGATTTAAGACAGCATGGAGGCACCTGGCAGCCCCCACTTGGGGGGCTTCCCCTAGCCCCAGTACAGAGTCCCCCATCCCAGGGCAGGGAACTGAGGGGAATTATTCACCTTCTGAACCTGCAGAGCTGCTTGCCTTAGCCTCTGCAAGTCTCAGGCAGCTTCAGGAAGTGGAGGGAAATTCTTCTGCTCCTCCACAGCTAGTTTTGCCTTAGCTGCTGCAAGTCTGAGGCAAAACTAGTTCAGGGGAGAAGAGGAATTTCCCTAGCACCCTGGGCTATTCCTGAGACTTGCAGCAACTAAGCCAAGGGGTTGGGGAGGGGAAGAATTCCCCTCAGCTCCCTGGCACTGCCCTGGGCTGGAAAACCCTGGTCGGGGGGGGGGGAGGGGGCGGGAATCCCCATGCTGGAATTCAAGAGTAAAATACCTGGCCCAGAGGACTTCTTCTCCCTCTCCTCTGTGGCAGCATCTGAAACAATGAGCAACTGGGGAGATGTGGGGGGAGGAAAATCCCTTCAGCTGTCCAGGGCTCCCTGGATGAGGGAACTCAGGCTGGAGGAAACCCCGAGGGGGAGCCCCCCCCCCCCCAAGGTGAGCTGAAACCCAGACAGGGGGCTTCTTAGCCGACTGTGGGGGGACAGAAGGGGTTTGGGGATACTTGGCTGGGCTTTCAATGGCCAGCAGGCTGGGAGATATGCTCTAGCACCCGCAGCCTACTGGTCTAGGTCAGTACAAGCCTCCTCCTGTCTTACGTCAGTTCAGTTGATCATACGTTTAACCTATGTAGCTTAAAGGAAGCTGCCTAGACTAAATCTATTCAGCCTCAGGCTTTTTGACTGTCTGTACTTAGCTAATATGGAAAGTGGCACCTCCACTTACAAAGGATTCTCAAAATTACAGAAGAATTAGTTTCACTAAGCTGTTTATAGCTAGATTGTGACTATACTGGAGCCTTGAATATGAGTTTTACAATCTGTACAGTAATAGTTCCTATCCTGGTTCTCCATTGGTCCCATACCAATAGCAGATTTCTTACTCTGCAGTGACTCAACTGCTCTGGCAATGCAAGGATTTGGAGGAACCATTTATCTACCTACATTGTTTTGCATGGAGACTAGAAGAAAAACCCAGCTAAGCTTACTTTCTCTCATATGAAGATCTGGTCTGTGCATCAGATGCAGGCAAGTAAAGAATGTATTTAGAATATTACATTAATATCTGTAAAATTCCTTCTTACTTTCCTACGCTAGAGAGGGCAGGTTATAATCTTTCAGCTATGGAATCAATGGGAGTCAGGCCCAGATCCTCAAAGGTACTTAGAAGCCTAGGGGTATACTTGGTAGCCATGTTGGTTTGAGACAAAAAGACATACAAAAAAACTAGAACTCTTGGTTCCAAAATGATATCTTTTATTAGATCAACTGGAAAATGGCAAGAAAATTGTCCTTTTCTGCAAGCTATCAGGATCAAAGTCCCTTTGTCAGGCTCTGGGAAAAGTGTAGATGGTACAAGATGGTAAAAAGTCCCCATAGGTAGGAAATAAACTTCATTTTTGCACAGAGGGAGCTGAAGGTGGAAGGTTGTCCCTTTGGGTCCATGAGAGTGTCTGTGAGCTGTGTTGAGTAGCTCTTTGATGTGTTGATCAGGTAGAATTCCTTCCCTGGAGGTGTCAGATGGCAGGCAGGGAGATAAAAGCTTGCAGAAAAGGACACTTTTCTTGCCATTTTCCAGTTGGTCTAATAAAAGGTATCATTTTGGAACCAAGAGTTCTAGTTTTTTGTATGTCTTAGAAGCCTAGGTGATTTGAACCACCAAATCAGCATCCCAAGATTTTGAGCCTGTTCCTTGGAAAGTCTAACTGACAGCTATTACACTGTAACCTAGTTCATTAAGAGTGAAGTGATCTGGTCATTACAATGGAGATAGCAGGGAGAGAGAAAGGATCCCTTTTTCCTACAATTGCATGAACTTGTATTTCATATAAATACATGTAATTTTTTTTTCCTATTTAAAATCTTCTTTGTAGAGGTTATTTTAACTGCAAGTTTTCTCCATTTTCAGCTCTATATTGTGCCAAAAGAATGTTAATATTATGTAAAAAAAATTAGTGCATCTCAAAAAGCAAGCTCCTATTTCAGGATTTAGATGGGGAAGATGCACATAAATCTATGTGACCAGCAGAGATAAGTAGATCATAAAAAAGTCAATACACATCATAACCCTGAACACCTAACACAGAGATATGGGGCAGTTACAGATTATTATGGCAGGGATAGCATGAAAATCTATGATAAATCTATGCTAAATCTCAAATTATATTGCATACAATGACCCTTCTCAGTAAAAATAATAAAATAAAAACAAATCAAGAACATGTTATGAAGGCTTAAATTCAGTCCCAATTTTGTGTCACTAAAAGACAGAATACTTCAAAGTCAAACATTATGGGAAGTGCTTTGGTTTGCTTTTATGAAAGACATTACAGAAATGTCCTATAGAAATGTCACTCTATTGTATCTTACTGTACGTAAGAATTAACTACAGTGGTACAGCCACAAGAGATGAATATATACTGATGTGATCAACCCCATCAATTACTACTCACCAGCAGTTAATACAAGGCACTTGTGAGGAAAGGGACTGGGAGACAAAGAAATAAACAGATTTTTTAAAAAAGGGCTGCATTTAATACCAGGATTTTTTTCATTCTGAGAGATCCTTATACTACAGTATTTTCTTTTTAATGATAAGAGCCTTTCATTTAAATGATGCAATCAGTATGCCACAAGCGGTTTCTTTCTTTGGTAGGAGGAGTTAGCAGCTCCAACATTCAATTGACCTGTTTCCAAATAATCTACAGGAAAAAATGAAGATTAAGTCCTCTAACAAGAGCAGTTTTCACAGTCTAGCATACAAAGAGAAGGATTCGGTAAAAAGATGAGAGGGCAAGCCGCATTGTGCTGGCTCACTTAAATCTTATTTCCAATTCACTAAATGTGTTATTTGACTTGGCAAGTGAGCTGGTATGTGTATTAGATCAGCAGGGAGCCTAATCAAGGAGATGCCAAGTTTGCTGCAGCCCCTCTGTGCAGCATTAGCCTCAACTAGTGACCTTAAGCAAAGTGGGTGGTTGAACCCAAAAGAGAATAGCATTAACTTTTGCTTGAAGTTCAGCCTGATTTGAAGTCTCTTTTTGTGCGTTATTCCAAAAAATGCAAAAAGCATTCAACAGAACTGAATCTAGTCTGCTCAGCACCATCTTCACATGCAAGGCTTTATAGAAGCTTGCCTCCATTAATGCTGACACATGCAAAAGAAATGAAAAGCATTAACTCAGCTAAGGCACTTGATTTTGCAGCTGCAGAACAATTCACTTTGTAACCCAGTAACTTGAAGGGGTTTTTTTTGTTGTTTTTTTTTTTTACACCCAGATAAACTGCTAATTTTCTAATTGCTACAAGAAGTATTTTCAAATATTAAAAATGTTGCAAATAAAACAACAACAAAGGCCATACAAAAAGTACATGATATATTGTGTTTATTCTAGAATGTCATAAGCCATAATGTCTATTTTATAGATTTTGAAAAATCCTATTTACTGTCTACATGGTCCTATTTACAAGGTGACCATATAGACAGTTAAAATATTAGCCTCTCTCTTCCTAAGGTAAATTCTATTCTGCATTTACAGTTCTTATAAACAACATTTCTTCCAAACCAAAAGCTCTTTATATGTTAAAGATTTCCACATTTCTCTTAAAAAAAATCACATACAAGCTAGCAGAAAACACAATTTTTATTCATTCTAGGAGACATGTTATTTGTAGATTAGGGTTCGTGTGTTCTCCTGTAATTTCTTGCTTTAATTTTAGACCTTTGGTATGCTTGTGAACTGTTTTCTGTTACCTTGGTTTCTAGTAACATCAAAGTTTCTGTAAACACCCTTTAAAATAGTGTTTCTATCACTCTTTCCCCAGGTATAGCCTGTATCTGCAACACTCTTCTAGGCTGAAGCCGTGACTCAGAGAAATTATCATCAAAGTACATGTTATAAATAATGTTATCAGACTCGTCTGATAAATTGTCTATGTTTTCATTACTCTTCCTCTTCATTTTTATTGTTGCCAGGCCTCTGAGTGAAGATCACATGGAGATTCAGTTTAATATCTGATCCTCCATCAAGGAACTGTATCCTGCTCCTGCTGTGGAATGGATTTAATAATTGTTCTAATAGATTTTTTCATTTTTTTCCCCCGAGTATTATGCATGGCCCCAGACAACCATCTACTAAGTTTCCTAGTCTCAGATAGTACTGAGGGTTTCAGAACTGTTTTCACCACATTCTAGGAATTAGCCAGTGCCCTTTGCAAGAAATTAATCATCTTTGTGATACTTCACGGATGGCAAAATCTGAAGTCCCTGGCCAGGTATGCAAAGATGGGATGTTCTACCATGGCTGTGGAGCAGCTTTATTGTAAATGGCTGAAGTAGCCTTTGCAGGCTGTTATATACCATTTTCTCCATTGTGAGAGGAAGACCAGGAATATCTCCACGGTGCAGAATTCTACAGTGCTCACCACAGTTCTGGCTCATTTCTGCCCTACTTCTTGGTTACGTAAAACAGGACACTGCATATCATTGTACCACATCCAGCTTCCACTCTTCCATAGTCAAACCATGTCAGTGGCCATAAAGAGAAGAGTCAAGATATGCTCTGGAGACTGCCCTCTTGCCCTATCTAGACTATAATTCCCAAGTATAATCTTATGGTTTAATAATTTACCTTTTAAAAACTAATGTCAAGTGTTGCGACTAAAAAATAAACAGACAACTCCCAACTCCATTGTATACTAAGGTAATGGCTATGTGATTTTCAGAAAGCAGCAATGATAAAAGCTGCAAGCATATATGTAAAGTTTTAACCTGGAACAATTTCTTTCTTCTTGACTTAGAAAACCCTAGGGAAAAAAAGTTTTTTATGGAAATGCTAACCCAGTCTGACCTACAGCAGCACTACTGGGGGGCCTCTGACATATCAGAGAGTGTGTTATAAAGGACAACCATATAAAGAGGGTAAAATGAGGGGTTAAAAGTCACACCAAACATGCTGGAAGGCCTGCAGGCATCTCAACCTTTATTCTTTAATTGGGAGAAGAAGAGGTTTTACTAAGGACTAAGTCTACAATGTAGGCCGGCAGCCCAACCGGACAATATCATTGATTTGTGCAGTGCGCAGCAGTTCTATTCCAAATTCTTTATGCAGGCCCTCTTTCAAACCTAGGACACATTTTTAAAGGAAAAATGTATTTTACTAATTTTTTTAATGAAACTTTGACTACAAGGGATACTTCAAGTTGGTAATCATTTGCAGACTCCTTTCCTGTTCCTCACTGCAGGACTGAAGGCAGTAGCACAGCTGGTTGTCAGTACAGCTCTTATTACCAACACCAATTATTGGTTTAAAAAAGCCTACTATTAGTATCTGGCTATATTTCTTCACACAAGTCATTAAAAAAGTCAAACCCTAATCCTATGATATTAAATGTACCTGTTTTCACATTTTATCCCAAACCTTCAAATGAGAGGAATCCATGAACCATTTTATCTTTGGTTCTTATATAGGAGCACAGTTTTAAAAAGTAATGTGAAAAAGACCCTCCTCTCATGTGATCTTCCTGGCAGGCACCATGCTTTGGAGAAAAATCCATGGGAGAAACACAGCAAGCAAGAATATTGAGTGAATAACTAGAAAAAAAAAATCTGTAATTCTGAATTCTTTCAGAAGGAACAAATAAAAAGAAAAAAAAGGCACTTTAAATCAAATCAATTTTATTTTTTAACCTGGGTAACATTTAGATTATTTGATGTAACATTAAAATAAATATTCAGTAATGGCTAAGGATGTAGTCAGAACTGCTATGTGAAGAAAAAACAAACCAAGAAACAGATTCAGTTAATCAAATAACATTGCAGGATTTGGAGAGAGCCTGAGTAATTCTCAAACTAATAACAGCATTTATAATTATACAATGGGTGCCATTAAGAAGTCAATATTTACCACACTGCACTATTGAAGGTTCTTTAGTAATTCTATTTAGAATAAGAAATAACTGCAGTTTTTTTAGATACTGATGTGTTGTAACTCATTATGTGCTGGCAACCACCACATATGCTGGAATGAGGAATAAAATATCTTGCTTTGGATAATTTATTCTTCACCATAGTCAGGAGTATTAAATGTTTTAAATCCTTATACGATATCCATCCTAAACATACCCAATATGCCTTAGAAATACTAGATATCAGCCACTAGCAAAGGTGGGACACAGATGTAGCAGTTTCAATATGGAAAAGCATCTCCCAAAGTTTTTGATGCTGCTGCCTTGTTGAATTTTTGTTTATCAACATTAGTTAAATAATGGACTTGAACACATCTACATTTTAGCAAACAAAGGATCTGAAACTTAGCTTCGTATCTGGTGTCTGTGTTAGTCAAAACAAGAGCCTTGGTCTGAATATGATAGACCACGGGAAAGTTAATCTCTGGGCATGTCCAGACGTTCATTAATACACCATAATTATAGTGCATGGAGTTTAGTACCTGTAATAACAGGTACTAAACTTCATGCTCTGTAATTGGCACTACTGCACATTAGCACAGATAAATGCTTATTTTGTGATGCTTAATGCCCATTGAACTAATCTACTGCACATTACTGCATTAGCACAGTTTTTGCCAGCCATGCTAATGTGCAGTAGAGTGAGTCCAGTGGGCATTAAGCATTTTATGTAGACATGACCTCCGAGTACAAACTTTTCAACTTGGGTCTTTTATGGTAAGGTACGATTGACTGGGTAATCCTACTAAAATTTTAGTTTTGGAATTCGGGGAGGGGGGGTGGAGAGAGAAGTAAGAATTCCCCTTGGATACTGTTAGATTGTATTAATAAAATGTGGATTATCAGCTGTATTCCAGATCAATATGTTGACCTAGCAACTCATGTTTAATAGGTCTTCCCTTAGTCTGATGCCTGCACATACTTTCCTAGTATCACTTATCTGAAAAGACACTACTTCCTTACTTCACTCTGTATTAACTTTAAGGCAGTTATTGTTTTGTTGCTGTTCTTTTAATGAAGATGGAAGATATTGTTGTGTCTGAATGGAAAGTATACTTTGTTTCTTATGCTCTTTCAGGTAAGTTGTCACAGTTGAAAACCCTGGATATCCGCCTAAAAGTTTACCCTATCTACCATTTCCCCATTTGGCTTTAAATAATTCTCTCTACATAGTGCTGAGCAGATGGATCAAATGTTATTGTTTTAGTTTTACTGTGATAAATATAAAACATGCATTTGTATACAAGGTTTCCTGCCACACATTATTTGTCTGTCACTCAAATTTTTCTCCATGCTACAAAAATAAGTATGCCAAAAAGATTAAATACATTCCACGGGGATTGAATATCATGGTGATAGAATGTTTAAAATCTTGGCATTCTAAAGTTTCATTAATAGCACTGGATCCTAAAAATATATAAGAACATTTGGAACAGTGGACAACTCCCCACCTGTTTTTACCATAGAATTAAAACAGGAATCACAATAATAGAACATTCTCTAGTTTACCCTCACCTTTGCAGACTTCATGGACATTCACTATTACTTACACAAAAACTATAAGGCTTCCAAGAACAGGGTTACGTCTTGAACACATCAAGGATTATTGCTACAAAAATGTTATTCTTTAAATAATAAGTATGTTGACCATTCAACTTGACAGTACCTGTCACACTTCATCAAAGACAAATTAGCATAGTTAAGGTCACCAAAAGGAAACTATTAAAACAAATGTTTTCATTTCTTCTGATCTGGTACTTTTCCTACAGCACTATATATCACTTCTGAATTGCCTAATTAAGAGTGATGCCTTCCTTCTATTCCAGTTCTACAATGCAAGCATTTACCTACCCTGTGTTCCTTTCAATACATAAATATTCATAAAAATAGGAATACTTTGAGATATAATAGAAAAATCCATAGATTCATTACCAAACCAATAATACTTTTTTTAACAAAGTTATTGATTCAGTTAAAAGGACTGCTGATTTTTTATATAAATCCATATTTAAAATTTCCAAAGGGATTCCTTTCAAGCTTTGGCCCTTTTTAGTATAGGCCACAGTCCTGCAACTTTTTACAGACAGATGAACCCCTGTTCCTGCATAATTCCCCAGGAACAGTTTGCATGATTTGTGAATCTTTATCTTTTTTTCTTGGGATTTGGGAATTGTATTTTTTTTCTGAATCATGAAAAAGGGAATCTAGATATCTAAAATATATCTATCTAGATTAAAACTCTTTCAGATTTTGTAAACAGGGATTTAACTATGAGCCAGAAGAGGTGAAACAATATAAAAATGAGTTAAACAGAATCAAATGTAAATCATTTCAAAATATAGATTTCACTATTGATTTTCTGCCAGAAGATGAGCTTTGCTAACCTACAGTAGCCTCAAATTATTAGCAGTCTGTATGATTATGATTATGTTATTTATTTTAAATCAAAATCAGTCCATTGCTACTCATTTTTAATCCTCTCTTGAACAAGGCATAGTATCCTTTTTCAGATTGAAAGTATGGTTCATGAACTAGCTAACATTTTAGAAAGAGATAGAAAAAGGAATCAACAAACAGTAAGCACAACCTCTTCATAAATTCAGATAATACAATAGTTTCTAATAAAAAAAAGTTCAAAAGAGGTTAGAGAATATGAATCTACTTTCAGAGTTTGGGGCATCATCTCATTAAGGGTAATATAGCAGACTTGGAGTCTGAAAAAGGCACTAACTCAAATTTGTAATGATTTCACTTTCAAATTTCTTTTATCTCAGCTGCTGCTACTTCAACAAATAACAAGTGCTTCAGATATAATAAGAAGACTAATGAGCATTGCAGCTGATTACTAAAATACTGTAATACTTCCCAAGGCATAATGACATCTTTTTCAAAATTAAGAATAAGGAATATTTTTCTTCTTCATTGCCACAGAGTATGACCTCAGTCTAAGCCACAAATTCAACTTTCCAAAGTAATATTGAAGAAAGCGTCTCTCAGTAGGACTAATTCTGTTCTTAACAGAGTTTCTACTAACTTTAGTAGCTTGTGCATCCACCATGACTTTGGTGTCCCCGTCCCCCCCTTCTGTTCCCCACTCCCTCGAACATTAGAAATAAGCTATCTGAGGTGTGGAACTGATATTGTAATGATCACAATACACTCTATAAAGCTTTTGCTATCCTGATTTTCCTGTGTTATACCTGGGTGCACCTTTCAAAAAAGTGCACTTTCTTTCAGTGACCTTGGACATTTGAAAGGCAAAACACAGAAATGCTTTAACTAACATGTTTAAAACAGAAGGTGGGATCCGCATCCCTGTATTGTGTCCCCTTTACACCATTTAAAAATATCAGAGCAGCACAAGGGAACTCTAAAAGCCTCTCAGTCAAGGGATTATTTGCTCAGTGCTGTGGGAGGCAATGGTAAATCTCCTCCCAAGCACTCACTTAAAAGCTCTTGCTTAGAACTTGGTACATGTTACGCTTAACATGTGCTATATGTACATTGCAGTAAGCATTAATAACACTTAGAAAGTTCTCTAAGCAGTCACATATTAATACTTATTATGATCTATAAGTCATAGTATGCACCAGAGTCTTGAACTGGCTCCTGTGTGAGCCCAGGGCTGAGACTGATAATCATCTGATTTTCAGTTTTAGCCCTGTAATCTCATGGGAGCTGGTTCAAAATGCTGGTGGAGTGCAAGGGTTTACAATGACACCACCACTCAGTCCCTACACTGCAAGGGTGCCAGTTCAAAGCTCCCATAACATGTCAGTGTCAGTCCCAACCCCCACCCCCCCAATCACTGGAACTGGTTTCCATGTGGTGCAGGGGCTGCCTTCCAGCACCACTCCTAGCCCCTGCATCACACTGGAGCCTTGAACCAGCAACACTTTGTGCAGTACAGGGTGGGGGGCACGGCGTGCCAAACAGCTATTTGCCAGGCTTTCATCTTCCTTACTTGAATGCTTGGATGTTGGCATTGTAAGCACAGTTAGCATGTGCTAAGTGTAATGTGTAACAACAAGGCTCTTTAAAAAGCATGTTCATGAACATGTTGGGGGCAAGCGCACCATGTTGTCTGGATGCACAAAAGAATTCAGTGATGCAGAAGTCTGAAGCAACACTATAGCCCCCTAAAGCAGGCCAGAGATGATGCTCTAACCAAAAGATTGGGGTCCTGTCTATGTTACTTTGGGGACCTTTTCAGTCCCCAGCGCAGGAAAGGATAAAGACTGAACATAGATCACTTAAAGCCACCTTATCCTTCCTTCTTTCCTTGCTCTGTGCTGCTCCTCCAAAGGTGTAGAACGTAATATTGTCACTTACAGATTCTGTAAGGAGTAATGTTACCATTCTCACTCTAGGATCATATCCAGGGACCCTTGATATTCAAAATCCCAATTCCCACTGACTTCAGTAGCCACGACTTGTCCCATAGGCCCAGAGTCAGCTAAACTCATGCTTAAGTCGATCTCTATTCAGTGAAGTATTTAAGAATGTACTTAAGACCCATTGCCTGAAATAGGATTTAAGAAATGGCTTATGTGTTTCATTCAAATAGGCCTAAAAGGCTGAGAACAACGTGTATTTAAGCCACTAAAAAAAAAAAAAAAAAAAAAAATCTCAAAAACCCAAGACATATAAAAATCAAGACTGCTTTGCAATATGTTTTAAAAAACAAGGAAAATGCACAGTCTGACCCACAACATGAGACATCTGTGGTCCTCCACAGTAAAAAGCAACTAGCAGCATCTCAAGGGCCTCGTCATGTAATTCAGAGAGTTTTTTTGGCTCTCTTTCATTCTGGGTTTGAAGACAGATTGCTTTACAAGGTACATCAGCCTGCAGGGAATAGCAATTTCCTTTTTCCTCCACAACACAACAAATGTAACTTTTTAAACTGTTTATCTTTGATCAAAAATATATTACTTAGCACACTAAGTAAACAGCTCTATAATTTGTCATAGAAATTATTGCTTCCTGTGGCTATTTTTAGTGTTTTTACATTTGCTGGGCAATTGGTAATGAGAGCTGATAACCTTGCCATTTGTTTTTTATTTTTGTAATGATCTCAGAAAAACATTTTGAAATAGGAGCTGTTCTTTAATGTAATGGATAAACTACCACACTGCCAGGAATTATACCCAACTTCCTCACTCAGTAATCATGGGAACTCAAGCAACAACCACAACCCACACACATAATGCAAGAAACCATACGGAACACATATATTACATTTCTGTGGTAATGCTCTCACCAAGGAAGACCTAAGCCTGCTTCCAGAGTGCTTAAAAATTCAACAGTGTTGAGACAAATTTTAAAAGGAGGACTAAAAATAAAGCAAGCTATTGCATTTTTATTTGACCATTTAAAACTATTTCTCTGTATATTTTTGCTGCTTTGCCAGATATATTGCAAACCTGTCGTTTTTTTAATGCAGTAACTTATTTTCCAAGTCATCTTCAAATTTTAGTCTCAAAGATGCATTGAGTCTGAGACTAAATAAACATTCCACTTTTCGGTTCTATCACTCTTGTGTCATGGTTGCTTATCTTTTTCTGCCATTTTTTCTTTGGCTTTCATTTCTGAAGGTGTCATCATCTGAATCCTACTGTGGCATTATAAATCAGCATGCTACTGTTTATTGATTACAAGCTCTGAGACATCTATCCCCTTTCCCTTCAATTCTAATGCAAAACCATGTCTTTGATCTACTACTTGTCCTTTCAGGTCACAAAGTGAACATTTCATGTCTTCTTTTGGCCCTGGGGGCCTTAAAACTACTGTTTTCAGTTTCTGTTCTCCTTTTCTTCAACAAATATATTTCTAAACTAGAGAGTATTCTCAGTGTAATTTAATTATTAAAACTCTAAAAAATATATATTTCAAAATACCAATCTTTTCTTCTTAAATTCTTTTAGAGTTTGGGTCAAAATTAGCATGGGATATACAGTGCGTTTCCTGTTTTCTGTGTATAATGACCATTTCTTTCGCTGACTTTTTTTCCCCTGCCTAACAACTGTATTTCCAACCATCTTGAAAAGCCTTTGCTTTAATCTTCCATCTTAAATCTTCTCCTTTGAGTCCACGTGCTAAACCACTACTTCCATCTCACCACATTTTCTCCCTACTCCTTCAACATAGAGGATCCATGCTCTCTTCCCACCTAGAGAAGGCAGAATGCCCGGCAGCATTAGTCTATTATTTATTGCTCAGTGACATGGGGCACTGGCTTCTCTCTAGCTTCTGAATCCAATACCCATGTAGTAGTCTTAGGCTTTCATTGTACAAACAGTCAGAGATGACCCGAGCAGGGTGCGGGGCCAGGGACAAGTCAGCCCATGCAGGGCCCCGGCCGCACTCCAATCCCAGATCCGAAGAAGCTGGTGCTGCTGTCGGCAGCAGCGGCATTGGCAGCAGGAGTGGGGGCGAGTTGCGAGGGGCTGGACGTGGAGCTCCCGCTCCGCCTAGCTCTGCGCCACTGCTGCAGTGGGGCCCCCCCAAAGCACAGGGCCCAGAGCAGTCACCCCAATTCACTCCCCTCAGGGACATCCCTGCAAACAGTAACAGGAGATTTACACAAAAATCAACCCCTGATCCTTCATATGCGACTAGAGCTTGGTCTGATTACTTATTCTGAGGCCTAGTATTTTTCTATACTATAGTTGCTATAGTTTCCCAAAGAAAATAAGCTATCTTGGTAAAAACACTGTTTGCCAAAGTAACTGTCTCTATATCAGTGCTTTTGCTGGTGGAGAAAATTTGAAAATTTCACACTGCTACCAAACAACTGTACTAGCATACACATACATTTGCCCAAGTTGTATGCTGGTCATAATTTTAAAACAACTGTTCTATATTGTAAAACTCACCCTCTTTCAGGGTTTCTGTCAATATTCCATATGTCTAGAATCTCCTAGTGTCTCTTATCATTTGTATTTTCTACAAGAACAACAGTCTAAAACAGCAGTCTCTAAAATACAGTACATGCTTTTATTTTTCCACAGAAATTAGTTTTTATTTGAGTGCTGACACTATCTATGAATTCATCAGTATAGTAATCTTTAGAAATGCATACAGCAGCCTCTTCTGGGGGAATCCCAGTCTCAGCTAGCTACATGCATCCATTCAGCTCTTGTTCATTAGAGCTAGTATCACTGATCTGCAACAGAACTGCCTGGCTTTGATAATTTTAGTCCTTTGCTTTTTTGTTTTGTTTTGGTTTTGCTTAGAGATTTTTTTTTCTTTTTCTACAAAGCAACCCCTAAAAATGTCATCTTTGAGAGACAAAACTTAGATATAGAAACCTAAGAGTATCACTGTATGATTTTGAATTTTTTAAAGATGTATAGAACTGGGACTTTCTTAAACAGAGAGGTTATAAAAGAAAATCTTCTCTCACTTATTCTGCTACATAATTTTTTTTTCTTTATTCACTGATGCATGCCAAAGTTTTGAATAGTAAGAGACCAATAGCAGTGCAACTATAGAGCAGTTTCTTTAACTCCACAGGGCAAGTACAGTACTATGCAATATCTTTTGTTTTTGGTCTTCCCTCACAGGGATTTTTTGTGGGGTATAGTTTTGTGATAATCTGAGGAAGCCAAAGACAACAGTAAAGCTCAATTTGCTCACCACCTAATCAAGACCTATTATTTAGATTTTAAAACACAAATGAGCACGTCAACTATACTGGCTGTCCATGGATGATAACAATGATGATAATCTATTGGAGCATTCAATATAAAAACTTTAATATTTACATCATGGCATATATGATCCATATTTATCATTTCTCACAAGTCCTTTATGCAGTTTTTGAAAAACTTTATGACATATGTACAATCCCAAATAATATTTTATATACTAAAAATAACATATTTAGATGCCGCACTTTGGCCACATCCACATACACCCGAACCCACACACACAAACACTCAAGACTACTAGGAAAATCTTTCAAACTTTGTAAAACAAGCAGCTGTGCACATGCTGTTGTCAATGTCCCCAGCTGTGCCTTCTGTCTAGGACCATGCAATACCATCTCCAGATTGTCAGGAGAATGTATTAATTGTGCACCATTTTCTGTTCCCCTTACAGTCTTTGTCATGAAAATGAGAATGTATAATGAAGAGAACATGAGAGGCATTACCATTCTGTGATAACTCATTCCAGTGTCAAAGATAACAGTCACACAACTGAGAGTGGCACATTTAACCCATCTCAAGACCAATGTCATGAAGGCAAAAAATGGCATCACATTACTTCAATGTTGTGACCCTTTTAAAATGCCTATTTGAGCTCCTCTTCCTGTTTATAGTGTGTCTATTAAAGGAAACAACAAATATTTTTGCCAAGAAAATGTCATATTATGAAACCATGAGTTCCAAAATGCTCTTCTAGTTTTAAAAGTTACAGATACACTGCACTGATGTATTGTAATCTCTTTGCCCATGTGTGGAAAGATGTATACTGCAGCTCACCCTCTAGCCCACAGAATAATTTACAGCAAGACACAGGTGAACAGAATGAAAAGGAAATGCTGAGTAACACAAATACTGACAATATTTGGCCATCTGAATTCAGCTAAGTAATTTTTAGCTGAATTTGTATGGTTGAACATGTAAATCACCCATCCTGACTCTTGCCAACTGCAGCAGCAGCTGCTCTGCTTGGCCTGCAGACCAGCTCCTTTCCTATTCCCAAGCATAAGAGGATGGGAGAGAAGACTCCTCCAACAGCTGGTGACCCATTTCCTAGCCTCCTGGGGGAGAAGCACATTGCCCCAGCAATTCCTTTGTATGATGTAGAGGGAAAAGGAAGAACATTCTTCCCCCATGCTCTATTCCTCATGGGAATAAAGAATTAAATCAGGACTCCCTCAGCTCATTGATTGTTCTGCCCTGAGAGGTTCCAGATGCCCTTCACTCACCTAGATCTATTCTGCAAGAGTTTGTGATAACAAGAGGCAAGTTGATGGCTTCCTATGGCCTCTGCCCTCCTGGGCTAGGTACAGACATTCAAAAAGCCCGAGGTGGAATCGATCTAAGATGGAGAGTTTTCTGTAAGCAGTGTAGTTTAGATCAGTAGCTAACAGAACACACATTTGGCTTTTGGTTAGGGGGAGAGGAAGACAGAATCCTAGACCAGGGTCTATCATTTTTAAGCCAGTCTTTGTGCTGAACTTGTGTTCTGGGTATAGACCAGTTTCAGATCACTTATTCAGGTAAATGTATAATGTCTGTACCTGGCCATGAAGTCTTCAAGAACATCTCATGAGCTTGCTTTCTCATAAAGCAATGTGTGACCTGAAATATCCTGTTTCTCCAGAGATGCCAGTCAGATAGATCAGACAGTGCTGGAAAAAAAGTGGAAGAATCCCAGAGTAGTGCTGAAAACCCCCACAGTAGTGAGAATGGACTGACCCTTAATTTGGGGTTGAGAAATAAAGAGCGCTGGGCCTACGGAAATTCCTCATCTAGCATAAGAATAGGCATATTTCCTTAAACTAAATGTGCTCTCTGGAAAGGGGCTATTGCTCCCCTCTTTTATTAAACCAATGATAGAGTTCCCACTCCATTTCTCTTTGGACTGGAGAAATAGTGTGTCTATAAAGTTCCTCCTCCTCTTCTTCCTACTCTGTGAGGGCTTCCTGGCAGAGGAACTAGAAAGGGCCACCTGGCCCTTGGAGTCCATTCCCCTGCAAAGGTAGGAAGCCATGACTTTGAATCCCTTTCACAAATAACCAGGTTCCAAAATCTGATTTGGGATTGTTAAGAGAAGCTGGCATCTACTTGAGGTATTCCTGTGGCTCTCAGAAATTGATCAGTGGAAAAGCAACACCATGATCAGCTTAAAGAAAGGAGCAATTGGGACTTCTCCGTCTCTCTCTGAGGAAAGATGGGTGGTATTATTTCTAATAAGAATAATAACTCTGTCATTTGAAACATCTTACTGCATCATGCAGCAAAAAAGTTCAACATTTTTTGGCAAAGAACTCCCAGAACCTCTATATTCATTTGCTGTCTCTACAGAGTCTCCATCCAAGACAAATCTGAATTATACCAGTATAACAGAACAGTGTCAGAGATGTGACCCCAGCCAGAACATGCAACGTACAGAATATTCATACATGCGTTTGGCTGTGTATGAACCCTTTTACAGGAACAAACTACTTTCAGGTCAATTGCTTCTTTCTGCATTCTCCCCTCTCCTTTTCTTATCATCACAGGAGATATTACGCTGCATCCCCATATAACAAATTAGTGCCAAAATTAGGGAGTCAGTTTTATTTTTTACATTAATTTTCCCCCAAAATGTTTGTTGGAAGATGTTTTAAAAAGCAAGATTTTGTACCTGGTATTTCAGTTTGCCACAAGACAACCCCTAACCTCCCATCTAAGTCCTCAATCCTGAGAGTGAATCATGGGGATCCCTGTAGTATTTTGACATACTTGAACTACTGCAATCAAGTGTCTGGAGCCTCCAAAATTAATGGGCCATGTTAAAGGAAAGAACAACAGGAATTCATGCCTATCCACTCTCACTGTTAGGAGGCTAGACAAGCTGCCCACACCCAAGAAGTTATGGGATTTGATGGAGCTTCAACCTCCCTTGAAGTCAAAAGAGAAGAATGATAAAGTGGGGGACCCTTAGCTAGAGGAGAGGGGAAAGATCCAAATATTACTGAACGGCGGCTTATTCCTCTATCAGATTTGTAATATTATTTATGCAGCTGAATAGAATGAATCACAAAATGACTCATCCCCAAATCGCCAGAATAACAACAACAAAAAAACCCAACAACAACAACAAAAAAACAAACCAAAAGCCACACGCATATACACACACTTTCTGAAAAACTTGACTGAAGGCAGTTTGAAAGGAAACAAATGTAATTTGAATTTTTTTTAAACTCATCAGCTGTGCTATAGCTCCTATGAATAGACTGATCTGATTTTCTAAATCCCTTTAACCTTCAAAAGATGATTAGTGGGTGATTTTTTGTTGTTGCAGAAATAGATATATTTCCCAGTAAGTTTTGGAAAGAGGTTGGTGATAGGTACAATTAATTCAGTACATATCGTTTACTGCAGCCCTCACTTTCACAGGAACCATCTCCAACTGATCCAGGCAGAAGATTGGCTTTGGTTCTGCAAGCAGCTGCTCATCTTTCCACTTAGCTGGAGGTAAGTTGTCACAGTAAGCAGCTGCTAAAAGAGTGGGAGGGAGACACCAATGAGCAGAAACAATTGTGACAATAAAAAATAAAGGAGCAGCAATCTCACTTGCATCAAACAGACTGGGTAACACTGTGTCTTATTTCCCTAAAAAGAAATGGTGCGACCACAGCTTAACCTTGAAAAAACATGAGCTCTTAGGAATTTATGTAACTTTGGCAAGCGCAAATTTACCAACAGAAAACAACTCTAGTGATCAGTTATTATGCTACTTCTTCTGTGTTCTGTGCTCAGAAATGGTTATTAAGGATTCTCAAGTTCGTGAATGCAGATACATTCTCATCTAATTTTGCTTTGGATGTGCTAAATCTGAGATGCAAGTGACCCTGTTATGCAAACCAACTTTGGGTACACGCATACTCAGGCTCACAGCTAAGTAAAGAAAAATGAGGAGGCAATGCAGACTTTGATCCTGTGGGTTGGATTCACCCCAGGTGGACCCTTGCATCTATGTTATGGCCTATTTAAATCAGTGGATTCCTGGGTTGATTGATGCAAGGATGTGCCCACATGGATTGATTTGTAGAATTAGGGAATATCTTGTGGTCTATTGTGAAATATCAGGTACATTTTTTTACTATTTAAAAATGCTTAAAATAGGAGTTTAAGGGGAAAATGAGCACAAAAACGAAGCTGCCCCACTAATTATTTTAAATAGCTTGCCAATGGCACAGTGTATTTTATCAAAGCTCTAACAAATAGCCTCCAAAAAAACCTGTTGTTCTTATCATACCCAATAAAACAAAACAATCACAACAAAAATATAGCCCTGTCTTTTTAATACAGTGTCTTCTTTGATTCCATATCTATGGCTAGAAAGCCAGCTTCTCTTCTCTTCCATGCAGCCTGCAGGAATTCTGTTCCCCATCCCAAGCACAGTGGGTGGGTGTCTGCATGGTTTTTTTTCTATCCTGCTGCAGAATAAATTAGTTTACTCCAGCCTAATAGGGACACACATGTAGATGCATGATGTTTACTATGCACCTAATTAGTCTACTGTACAGTTAAACATTTTGTGTAGACATTCCCAATGTATACCCTTCTGCGTGAAAAGGTATCTCCCACACAGAAATAGGTTGTCTGTTCTCCTTTCTGTTTTCCATAGAGAGTGGCTTCCATTACCTTCCATAATTCTTCTAACCCTTCAGTTCTAAATGTTCTGTCCTGTTTTTATTATCCTCCATTTCACTCTTTTCACCAGTCTTTTTCTCACCCTGTTCCATAATACATTTATGTACTGCTAACTAACATATCTTTGCTCCCATTTTACTTTTCTTTTCACTTCAATTTTTTTACTTTCATTTTTTCTTACCCATCACTTTCTGTATTCCTGTTTCAACCTTGTTCTCTTTTATCTCCCAGAGTTTTCTCTCTTGCGTTCTGCCATTGGTACACCTCTTATATTCCAGTGCTTTCTCTCTAGATATCATTCTGTCCTCCAGTCTTAACAATTCATTCACCTTTTGTTCTCAGGTCAGTTGCTTTCATATATTTACCACAAGCTTCTTCAAGCACTTCCCCTGATGCCTCTTACATCCAATTGAATATTTGCTCCAAACCCATTATCTGCTTACCCTTCAGGCCAAAACATATCTTCTGCTTCCCAGCCCATATTCTTTCTTTCTACTTTTCCTACTAGTACTCCCTAATCTCTTCTGGACATCCAACAATGCAGTAGAGCCTCTCACCCAAATAAAAACTCATGGACTCTCAGCACTTTCCCCCTCCACAGATGTTTTTCAACTCTCTACTAACCCCCTTATTATTCCATCAAACATTTTGTTCAAATACCATACTCATCCATTCTTGCAAGAATATCATTCAACATGGTGGACCTCAGATCAGCTAATTTGCTATATATACCCTATGCTAACCAAGTCTCTGCACTCCCAACCACCAGAGGGAGCATCCTCAGTCTCTCCACTACTTACAGTCATTCCCAGAAAATATGACTTATGGTCTATGTACCTCAACTAATTAATCCTGGGCCTGTTACTTCTCATGACCCTAAGCACTCTTCCCCAATTAAAACTCCTCCTACATTGTCAAACACTCTGCCCACAGTTGAACCTGTGCCTTCCTTCAGTACCTTCGTGATCTGTTCTTTTTCTTGTGCCCTCCCCATACCAGGTCTGTGTGAAGATGTGTTGGGAGAGGACCGCAGACCCAGATACAATTAACTGATTACCTGTCCTGTGCCTTTTGTAGAGTCCTTGCTGTGCTCATCACATACTTCTTCATTCCATCCATCTGATGGCAAGGCAACAGATACCCAAAGGGGTGCTACTGAGCAGCTGCAGGAGAGGACACATAGCATTGTCAACACTCAAAAAGGTCTGCTTGAGCCTAGCAGCATAATATATTAATGTGGGTAAAATACTCATTTCTCTAGCTAATTGTAAAGAAGGAAGTGATATGCCTGTCAACATCTTTGGCTGCCAAAGTAAAAAACAGTCCCCACCTTGAACTACCAGCTTACAGGAAATTGTTTAGAAATGTCCATTAGCACAAGTCCAGTTATAAGTATTATGACCAGACCAAGATTTCCCAAGTCCTCTTCCAATGTCTTAACCACAAGCTTTTCTTTCCTCTTGCTTCTTGTTTCTTCCCCTGACTGCTTGCATATGTGGCAGACCCCACTCTCCTCTAGCCACACTAGGTCCTGTTCTCTTTCATCTCCCTTGGACACTCTCTCCAGTTTCACTGGTAGCTCTGGCCCCAAAGGGCAGTTGCTGTTACTTCCTTTCTAATATGTTACTTCTTGTCTTCCACAATCTGTCACAGAGGCAAGCTGGCTTCTCACTTATTTTTACAAGCAGAAGAATGAACACCATGTAAAGAGCCAGATTTTGGCCTATGGAGGAGAGTCTGCCTAACAGTGAACTAGAAATTAGGCTGGAAACGCTAGATGTAGATCTGTAATACATCTGAGTTCCATCTGAGTCAGCTCTGATGAAAAAATAACCATAATGTGAGGGGCTTTTTTTTTTTTTTTTGAAAGTCAGGATAGATATCAGCATATAGAAGCTAGTGGTTACATTTCCTTTTACTGATTCCTGTTTTCACAGATAATAAAACCAAAATTAAAACAAAACAAAATCAGGTGTTTAAACAGCTTCGTATGGGTTCTGATAACAGCAAAAAGAAAAAAAATAACAAAAAAAGTAACCAGATGTTCTGAAGCCCCCAGAAAGGTTCAATTCAAATTTGGTTCACATTTTGGTTGAACTTTGAGATTTATATTATCTGACTTAGCAAATGTCTAGCTTTTCACTGAGAAATTTATACATATTTTAAGCACTTTTACATAAGATCTGAAAATTTTTAGAAGTTTGGCTCAAAGCAGGCAATTTGAATTACATTGTATATCTGTATGATAAACAATAGCTGAACAGTACCAGTTCCTCCAGCCACTTCAATTAAAGTGTCTTTCTCCAAAATGCCCTCAGTGAAAGTTCATGACAAGATCAGAGGGAGAATTATTCTATTTACAAACTCTATTTTACAGGAAACTAAATCCCACCATGATCATTTAAGAATGTAATCTCTCTTAAATTCTGGCTATTAGATGTGATGAGCATGACAGAAACTATATTAGGCAATTTTGAGCAGATCTCCAGCCAGTGTCAGTTATCATATGCCAGTACAGAACTACCCCTTTCTGTCACCTTTTTACTATAAAGGAGGGTTCAGTCATATTCACTTCTTCTTTCCCCTTTATTTCAAACAGCCCTTAACTTGGAAATGCCTGGTGTGTAACAAGCTTAAACAACAGAAAGCAAAGCCTTGGAGGTCTACTAGAGATGTTGAATTTCAAGCTGCTGAAATGTTTAAACTCTAAGCCAATGCTTAGATCACTGAGAAAGAGTTCCCAGGTCAACACAGCTCAAGCTGTTCAAACACCCACTAGGATATTTTGTTTCCCATCAGTGTGCAAACAGGAAGTTAAAAAAAGGAAGTTGAAACAACCAGCTTCCATATCACATAACAGTCTTATAGAGAGCCCACAGAATTTTGCAGCCTGCCAAATCTTTTGCAGTCCCCCAGTTTTGTTTTGTTTTGGGGTTTTTGTTTTGTTCTTTTTGTGGGGGGAAGTACTAAATTACAAACATTGAAAAGAATTTACTGAATAGTACTGAAAATAGAAAGGATCACAACAAAAACATCTGTGTTTTAATTTGCCGAGAGAAAAGAACAAGCGACTGATATAAGATTCATAAGGAATAACACCTGCTAATTCTGTTATCATTTGGAGATGGGGTGTAGAGTCTTTTTTTTGTATAATCTGGAGTTGTTGGAAGCATCTGAGTGAATTCAGTATACATGAGAATTTCAGACTGACACTTTTGAAGAACATATTTATCCACAGTCCAGGTACAGGTTATACAACTGGAGATGACCCCCACCATCCTGGTAACATAACTCAACTCTGACCTGAAGGAGCAAATGAAGTGCAAATAGCCCTACCTTAGGGTTAAGTTCCGTCATCAAAGGAGACTTGTTTGTTTAAAAAAACAATTATTTCGGAGAAGTGAGAAATCTGCTCCAAAGGGAGATTTGTTTGACTTTGGCCAAAGTAATGGTTCCTCTTGCTTTCTTTTGAAAACAGCTTCTGGCACAGGTTGAGAGTGTGAACTCATTCATTTCACTAGAATTTTTTTTTCTCAAGTAAACGACCTGTGTTTAAGCGTAAGATGGAAATGTGATTATGAAGGGACTGGCAGTTATTCTTATTGATGTGATGGCAGCAGCTGCACTAAGGTCACCCTTTAAAACAGTAATTAATGCTCTGGAGTAGTGAAATGTTCATTCTAGACTTTTTACAAAATATTTTCTCTCTCTGCCTCTCCCTTTTTTAATTCTGGCCAGGCATCATCTAATTTTTTGCCTATTTCTGCCATTTGTTTTTGCTAGACTTGATTCCTCTGGTTGCACTAAAACTGTCAGTTCTCCAGCCAAAAGAAAAAAAATAAAGAAGGAGAAAGATTTTTTTAAATGAGGAATGATATACATTACTTTATTATTCTGTTTCAAGCATTATAATGTTAAAAGGAAATTACATTTTGTTTTGTAAGGAAGTAAAAGTATTTATTATTATTAACACAGAGCCTAGAATTCATAAGCTAGGATGCCATTGTGCTAGGTGCTATGCAGGCATAGAACACAAGATAGCCCTTTTCCCAAATAGTTGATAATCCAGGATATTGCAAACCAAAGACCGGTGTCATTAAGGTTAGGTACAAACAGTCAAAAAGCCCAAGGCTGAATCAATTCAGACTGTGCAGGTTAGTCTAAAATGCAGATTAAACTGAAACAGAAGTGAACAGACATTTACCTTTGATTCAGGAAATACAGCCACATGCCTGCAGCAGTTTAGATCAGAAGCCAGTGGGTGCTACAGCACAGCTCTCTGACTGTGTGTTCACTTCCTCTTCCTGCTCCCCTGAGAACTCTGGGATTTGAAGTCCAGGATTGCAGAACTCTACAGAATTGCTTATCACTTCCTCTTCCTGTTTCCAGGTGCTTTTGGGATTTGTAGTCCACAGTCAAAGTCCGCAGTAAATTTTAGCAGGGGAAGGGATATTTAACCCCGCTCCTTGGTTCCAGACCCCAGCCGGGGTTTGCCTTGGGGGGAGTCCCTGTCCTGCCCCCATAGACTGGGCTGCATCCCTGGCCCAGCTCACCCTCCCTTGTCAGCCAGCCCTCACTCCTCCAGATAAGGAGCAGAGGGGTAGGGCCAGTCCTGCTCTCTGGAGCAGACAGCACAGTCTAGCCTAGAGATGCAAAGCATGCTGGAGGACTCTGATTTAACTTGAACCAGGAAGGGGTCTGGGATAGAAGTTTCATAAACTGGTTTGATTCAAATCAGTTAATCCTGATACTACATTCAACCAGGTTTATTTTAAACTAGTTTCAGCCATTTTGAAACTGGTTTATGTGCACTGAGCTTCTGTTCTTTTACAAGTTTAAACCAGTTTCTTATCTCATAAACCAGTTTATGTGTAACTTCTGTCCCTAGCCCATGTGTCTAAACCATAATTATAAAACTTAATAGAAGCTGGGTTCTGTGGAATGATGTCCAACCTATTACATACACTTATTGCTCATTTTTTAATTTTGGTTTTATATCTTTAATATGGCAACTAATAAAAAACCGACCAGGAGAGGAAAGGTGACTGACAGAACAGCTAGAATGCATAATAAAGAAAAAAATGGTTGAGGTACTAGAAAAGTAATGCCTTAAAAGAGAGAAAAAAAATAAATATTCTGCATTAGTACGTTAGGGGTATGGAACTTTACCTATATATAAAAAACACTTGCAATAAAAATTGACACAGGGATGAGGCTCATTTTTTCTAATGATGACCTGGAATGCAGGGTGGGTCAGAAACTCTTACATAGATTAAGAAGATAATATGCATTTATGTACTAATGAACATTTTAAAGCTGTAGGAACAGCAGTAGCTCTCAAACTGAAGCATCTACATTCATGAAATGAAAATAAAATATATTTATTTATATCTTATATGGTATGAAGACTTCATTAGTATAAACTTCCAAAAATGCTATCCAGAAACACTCACAATCATTCAGTCCTAAAACTGCCACAAGGATGCCAATTCCAATTTCTACTGCTTGTTATGGGATTTTGGTTTGTTTTTCATTTGGAAAGTTATTCTCTACATATGGAACAGAGAGCAAGAACTTCAACTATATCAAATAAAAATAGTAAGGAACTTCCAGCCAATGTGAACAGAGCATTTCATCTAGAATCATGACAGTTTATGTCAGTGCATGTGCATTTACAGTGAAGTAATTAACTCCTTAATTACTGGACCAAAATAGTGGAAAACCCATATCTATGTTATTTTGTTTAATCTTCTGCCAACTATTACTCTTCGAATAATCAGAAACAGCTTTCTAACATGGAAACCTAGAATGTCTTAATGGAAATTAAAGAAAAACAAAAAGACAAAAAATTGAACAAAAATAGATAAATAACAATGTAAGCATATCCAATAGTGTAAACATCATGCACATTATTCTCTCCTTTTAATTTTCTTGGAAGATGAATGAATGAAGGATAGAAGGAGGTAGTGTGTGGGAGGGTAATTGTGGGCTGTGAATGTTTTCCTTATCGAGACACAGAGAACTTGTATTTAACACTTAATCTATTTTTATTTAAGTAGTAGAAAACATAGCATTAACCACAGCTTGGTGTTGACTGCACCCTGTAGTCCAGAACCCCACCTTCCAACATGAAGGATAACCTTTGTCTTTTCAGCCATATTCTATGCCCTTTCACAATGATGACAGCTACTCTACAACATGGGAAGTATAAGGAAGAAAATAAAACCTCACATAATGAAAAAGTGCAAAGCAAAACCAGCAGCAACCGATTAATGTGTTAAGACATGCAATAGAAATAAAAGAACAAGAAGGCCTATAAAGTTTTCTCTTGTTAATAAAACACTGAAAATAAAAGACCTCCCTTCCATCAGGGGGCAATACAAAGCCACTAATGACTTATCTATACCACACAAATATAATGGGAATGACAAATTCTGTAAAGCACTTACTTACTGTTTTATGGACAGTTTGTTCCTATTTTAAGCATCTTTGTTGTGAATGAAAATCTTTCTAAATAGTTTATATTATTTATTCGTTGGATGTCATTGAAAACAAGACATTTGCAGAGACATGCAAAGAAGATACAGTGTACTTGATGGATATCATGTTAGTTATAATAAATGAACACCTGCAGAAAGTGAGGTCAGAGGAAGCCATTTTTTGCTGTTTTTAGATCCTTAAATCAAAGCACAATGACTTTTTTTTTCCCATTCCATAAGATTTAATTAACACTTTTAAATCAGTTCAGAAGTTGGGTTCAAGTTAATGTTCAAATCCATCCTGTCTTGTCAACTTCTACATTGGGACTTATCTCCCTCCCTCAGTGATTCCCTATATTCCAGATTTGAAAGCATATATCCTGAAATAAAACAGTGAGCACATCAATCAACTTTTTATACCCTAACATAACTCCCCTTTATGTATTGTTAAAAGGAACAGGGCATCTCTTGACACAAAGAAGAGAATTGTCCACTAAACTTAGGTGAAGAGCTCCCTTTTCTCATTCTTCTTGGGAATTCTTATTACAATGAACTAGAAAGCAAATCAAAAGTATATATCTTCATTACCCTCTCAATTTATTCTAAAACATTAAAAAAAATCTCTGTCATGTCTATCCTGTCTTCAACCATCACTTCAAAATCACTACAAACCTGAATATCATAACTTTAAGGTGCTAAATTAAAATTGCATCATGGTCATTAACAGTTCTCTCTCAAGGACAGATTTCAGGATAATTTTTTGTACTCTGAACATGAACTCCTTTAAAAATGTGAGACATCAATCATTATGCATATATAACATTTTTCTGCTAAACACCATTTTTAAAAGAATCTTTAGTAGCTATACTTCGTTAGTAGCTATGCCCAAGTTTTATTCTATAAGTAAAAATAAGTACTATTAACTTACAGCCAGTTTAGCAAAACAAAACAAAACAAAACATCCATAGGATTTTTTATTCACCTAAGGGAGTATCTCAAGTTTTGCTATACATGAAAGTTAGTTTTGCTAACCAAATATGCTCAGCGTGCCAATAGGGAAGCTACACGTAAAAGGCTACATTCTGTTAGTTGGCATACATTTTCACTGAGTCAATTCCCCTGCAACCAGCAGTACTCACAATCAGAACAAGTAGACTTTGGAGGTGGAGGAAGATTGTGGAGGGGTAGATGAAAAACCAACAAGGAAAAACTGTAAAATATTCACTCAGATTCTCTACAGGCCAACTTCTAAAGTCAATGAGAGTTTATCCAGAATGACAACATAGTTCAGATTTCAGTCAAAGGTGGGACTTGCAGGTCATAGACATACCAGAGTCAACTTTAATTTAACCAGCTCAACTACTGCTATCAGCATAGCCAAAGCAGCATAGAGCTCAGTGTTTTGTAGCTACCAATATAGCTACATAGCTTCTCTAACAGGTTTTCAAGTTCTTGCTGAGCTCTGTGCTGCCTTGGTTATACTGTTACTTGTACCTTAGGTAGCCAATATATCCACACAGCTATAGTGAACTGTGGACATAACTTTCTATGTGCTCTGCCCTTAGTAAATCAGTATCTGGACATCACATACACTGCTCTTCACAACATTCTGTAAAGTAAGGGAGCACTATTTCCATTGAATTAAGGAACAGAGATTAGGGGGTTGGCTACCCTACCGTTATGGTACACTCCCTTGCTTCAGTTTAGCACATAGCAAATTCCAGAAGAGAGACAGTTTAGGGCTGGTTAAAAGCAGGCATGAGCATGTGCATCAGTGCTACTTGCATACTTGCTGTTTCAGACATGTTTCATGGTGTACACTTATATCCATTCTAAGATGCCTTAACTACTTTATTCTGGGATTTGGCATGCCCTGAGTGGGAGTGAGTGGTTATAGCATGCTTTTCAGCTGCAATCCTGTGTGTGGCATAGAAGCAACATAGACAAGACCTAAATAACTTGTCCAAGTCCACACAGGAAGCATGTGGCAAGGCAGGGAACTAGGTAGCACTTGCAACTGTGTGTTCACATTATTACTAAGAAAAATAATATTTAACTTTTGTGCTTCCATTATTCTTAACAGAAATGATAATCTCACCAGGTCTCTCTTCTATTTCCATCCAAATGACAGAGTTAACAAATCCCCTAGGCTAGGGACAGAGATTACACACAAACTAGTATAAGCAATCAGAAACTGGTTCAAATCTGTAACACAACAGAAGTTCAGTGCATGGAAACCACTTCCAAAGTGGCCAAAACTTCTTTAAGATAAATACGGATGGATATAATATCAATTTAATTGATTTAGATTAAATCAGTTTATTGAACTTCTGTCCCAGATCCCCTCCAGATTCAAGTTAACTTGCAGTCCTCCAGCATCCCAGGATGCTTTTCCCCTTACCCACACATGCCCCTTTGCAGAGTGGGTGGGCTAGCCTTGTCCCAAACTGTTTGCTCTAGTCGAGCAGAGAGCCATTCTCTAGTGAACCCCTGGGTTTTGGCCTGGGCCACTGCAGGCATGTGGCTGCATTTCCAGAATTAAAAGTGAATGTCTGTTTACTTGCTTATCAGTTTAATCTCCCCTTCTAAGACTAAACTTCAAAGATTGAATCAATTCAGCCTCAGGCTTTTTGACTTTCTGTACTTAGCCCTGAAGAGGGATTTCTTTGTAGCTTCACCATGACACACTAGCAGTCAGTTAAAAGGTTACATTTGCAGTGGGGGCCACATTTTGATGGGAGGGTAAGCAATTGTTGTCTACATGTGTTCTGACTCTTTGGGATTAATGGTGCTACACTGTGTAAGATATTCTTTTTTTCAATGTCTCAATATCCTTTGCATGTGAATTGCTTAAAAAGTGCTAAAATTAAAAACAACTAATGCTTGGACTTTTATTTTAACATCTTCCTTTCCTATCTCAACTTTGCATCTAACAAAAAGCCATTCTAGAACCTGCCAATGTCCACATTCAAAATATGTACAAATGTAAAAAACACCCATCACATTAATAAAAGTTGTATAATTGTATTAGCAAAATTGTATTTAAAAACTGTGTGTGTTGAAGTCTAAAGGGCTCTACAGGAATTTATTTATATGGTACATCTGTCATGGCAAATGACCTAATTTTTCAGTAGTTTTCCCTGGATGCAATACAGTTCTCTTAAGATCCACAAACACTTTCAAACTCATTATATGAAGTCCTTTAAAAACATTTTATACAGTACAAAAATAATTCTCAGCTTCTTTTAGAGTTTGCTTTACGTGCTGAACCAGACATCTTCTGGAGTCTCAACATCTCCATCTCTTGGAGGTTTACTACAATGTTTTAGAAAGTATTTCAAGTATAATGCTACTGAATTTGTGGAGATATTTTAGAACAATAAAGGTACTTTGGCTGGGTAGTAGGTAGCAGAGCTGTATCTACTACAGCGTTTCAAATGTGTGTAATATTAACTAACATCAGCCTAAGTGCATAGCATAAAACCTGGATTGTTAAAAGATGATGAGGTGGAACAATTATTCTTTTCTAGTCAAGAAAGTACAGGATACAGGAAGTGGTTAAAAAGAACTTCCGTTGAAGCTTTTAGTGAATGTGACCACTGCAGTCTATCACTAAAAAAAAAAAAAAAAAAATGTTTTCACCATAGTCAAAGAAGTAAAGGTGGTGCTGAAGCTGACTAGTTTCTGATACTTCCAAATGTTAGATTTGGGCTTAGATCCTCAGGTGGTAAGAATGGCATAGTCAAGGGAGCTTTATTGAATTACATCAGCTAAGGATATAGTCCTGGGGTCACATTTAAAATCAGTATGCTATTTAAGTACATAATGCAGAGTTTCCTGAAGCCAAATATAATAAAGGTATTCTATAACTACAGTAAGGTTCCATATGCATCATAAGATATTAGATTATATTTTTACAATAAAATGGAAGAACATAAAATCTAATAATGTAATTGCACTTTTGGCACTGTTGCAAACTGGCATTTATACAGCATAGAGCATTTTATTCAAACTTATGATGTATAAAGATTTAGAATAAAATGTACTCCATGCTGTTTTTTAACATTAAAATTAAAATTCCAATTGTTGTTCATAAACTGAAATTCAATGCTTATATTCAGATTCATTATAAACTAATGTTAACCATTTAAGTATCTCTTTTAACAATAAAAATGACTTTAACTAGATTTCTAGATCATTTTCTAATAGTCCATGACTAATTGTGAAATTTACCATTTTACCATGACTAATGTGTGAAATCTGTCATCTTTTTTCAAGGATATAAACAGAGTCATAATAAGATTTACAGAAAATTGTTAATATGACATGAATACTAGGTTATATTATATTAGTGCATAGTATTATTTTAGGAAATATATTTACCATTAGATAATATTAGCCATACAAGGCACATCTACACATGCCATTAATGCAGAGCAATTAACTCTGGAGCTTATTGCTCCAGAGTTTATTGATCCTGGGATGCTCCAGAGCGAGCTGTTTACACGTGTATGCAGACTATAGCTCACTGAGCCAGGTTGGAGCAGTCCCGTCTGGCAGACGGCCCTGCAGAGTCAGCCTGCCAGCCAAGGGCTGCTCCGACTGGGCTCAATGTGCTGCGAAGGGGCTGGCTGGGCCAAGAAGGTGCTTTAGCATGGTGCTAGCCAGTAGGGGTATGCAAAGCAGGCCATATTCAATTTGGATTCAGCCCTATTTGGGGGACAGTGATTCAATTAATTGATTCAGATCATTTTCCCAATTTGATTCAGCTGAATCCAAATCTGAAGATTCAATTCAGATTCAGAAAATCAGTGATTGGATCATAGACACAGCTTTAAATGTTTTTTCTATATACCTCAAGGTACCAGGCATGGCTTGTGAACACTGAGATGATGGAGCGAATGGAGCGTCCCACAGGAGTCTGGGGGGGGGCCCACCTGCATTGTGGGGTGCCCCCCCCCACACCTAGGAGTCACCAGTTGCTGAGCTGGGAGGGAGGGAGGGAGGGGGTCCCCTGCATGCTCTGCAGCAGACCCAGAAGTGGACCAGAAGTGCTTCTGGTCCACTTCTGGGTCTACCACCAAGCGCGCTGGGGACCCCCCTGTGCTCCTGTGGGACACTCCATCCTCCCCACCGTCTCAGCATTCATGAGCCACCTAGTACCTTGAGGTAAAAACATTTCAGAAAAAACATATAAAGTTGTGTCTATGTCCGAATCATTGCATGTGTCCGAATCTCTCTGAACCAATTCAGAGGGTTCTGATTCAATTTGGAGAGATTAAAGGGTCTCCTGATTCAATTTGGATTCAGAGATACAGCTGCCAAATTGGGCTGAATCTCCGCCAAATCAAATCAGCGACTGAAGCTTTGCACAGCCCTATTAGCCAGCAAACAGCCCACTCACTGAAGCACCTTTGTGTCCCAACATCTACATGTGTGCTGCTGTGCACAAAAGAACTCTGCAACAGGGTAGCACTTATATATTACTTGTGTATTTACAAGTACTACTAATTAGTTAGCTCCACAGTAAATGTCTTTTGTAGATGCACTCACAGATATCAGTCATTTCACCAGTGGATTGTATAAGAATCTTGATTTCCTATTAAGTGAAAACTCATACTTTCATTGAGATTTATTCTGGAATAATATTAGACAGTAGTATAGTATTTTAAAAGAAGTGATCAAATATAGGATCAAAAGGAATGGCAATAGGTCTCCTTAGCTTCACATAACATTTTATTTCTAGTTAAATTATTTCCTTTCCATTTTACTTCTAAACAATTAGGCTAAATTTTATTAGTCAATTAAGGTTTTGAATCTGAATTAAATTGAGACTTAATCCTTTAGGGGTGGAGAGGGAGGGGAGAAGAGAGTGGAGATGATTGGGAGGAAAAGGCAAATGATGGTTCTTTTTTTTACCTTTAGCACTTAACATATGCTAGAACAGTCTTTTGTTTCTGTCCAAACCAAAATACATATCCATCTCTAATTAAAAAAGAGCATGTGAAGCAAATGAGTCATCAATGAGATGATACAAATTTACCTTTCCTGTCTGCTTTTCACTATTCCTTCTCTGACTGTTTTATAGCTTTCCTACTTTAGGTCAGGAAATGCAGGTCAGCATTGCTGTTCCTGCCAGACCCTCATGTCTTACCATGAGTAACTGTCTCTTCCTGATCCAGCACATCAGCAATTGACAAGCTGAACTATTTCTAACTGGAACAATCACCACAGAAGCAGAAGCTTCCAAAAAGAACATTTAAAGAAAAAGAAAATATGCCTTTGATTTACGAGGAAAAGGGAATCTTCTGCTAGAATTAGGCTTTGTGAAGATTGATCTCAATTCAGTGCCTCCCCTAAAAGTGATTCCTTTCCAAATATTGGCTTTAGTCTTTTATGCAATGTACCCCACCCAGTTCCACCTACATAAATCCCAGTATTGCATATAGTGCCTCTATTAATGGTAGTAGTCAATTTCAGTGACAATGATCAAAGGTCAACCTGAAACCCTTGTGTTACTGGATCTAAGCTGACTGATGCAACAGACTATGTTAAAGAACCAGAGAGGACTTATAACTCTCTTTATACTTGGAGCAGGGAGATTAAACATACGATTAACCAGGATAAAATAACTAAACATGTGGAAAAATAATGGACTTCACTTTCCTGAAAAAGCATCATAGGACAGACTTGAGTATGTGAAGAAAATGGCTTCCAAGTATTAGTTGGCCATAGGGGAAGTCAAACATTTCTAATCAAAGAACCTTAAATTATTTAATTAGCTTCACTTTATTTTTTTATTTTACATGGTAATGTCGTCCTTTTCTGGCAGCTCCTTTCAGAAACTTGGGTGCGTTCTAGCTTCCTTGAGATTTGAACACTAACGGTTTTAGTTTTATTAATAATATTTAATAATACATAACATATAATATTCTGAGAAGAGTGAGAAAAAGAAAGCATGAAGACAAAGCATACTTTTTTCCGAAGTGCCTAAGTGCCATTTTCAAAATAGACTTAAACCCTTAGGACCCTAAATCTCATTGGCTTATGCTTTTGAAAATGGGACTTATGCTCCTAAATCATTGGGATGTTTTTGAAACTGTAACCCCCTATTCTACACATTTTCCATTACAAATTTAAAACGACCATCATACCAACACTGGAAGGTAAGTTTCTGTGAGGAAAAAGTTATTTGCAACATTTACAGAGAACACCTTTTAGATGGTATTTTTCAAAACCAACTTACAAGTCATAACAGTATATCAAAGGTTTCAGTACTGCAATTTTTCAAAGGGAGCTTCCAGAAATGCTGCATAAAATATATTTTCCTTAAAAAAGCCCTAAATTTTGAATCATCAACAGTGGTCACAGCGTCTTTATGAGGGTGTTAAGATGATATAACTAATCCATGGACATCCCCTCCATCAATAAAAGAAAGAATGAAGAAAAAATATACTGTTAGGACAAACAGATAGGGGAAAGTGCTGGTATTAGTATTTCTGAATGATAATGAAAGAAATGGTAAAGGACACAAGGTCATAAGGAATTGCTGGACAGGAACAGACCACATAGTTCAACAAGCCCATCCACTGCTTTGTCACTATACCCTTCAGTTTCCTCTCTTTCCATAAACATGTCTAGCTGTCTCTTACATTTATTTATACTGTTTTGTTGTGATGATCCTGCTTGGCAACTTATTTCATATACTTACTCATCTGACATTATTAAATAATTCTGCTTGAATTCCCACTGTTTACTACTAAATTCTTGCCATGTGGCCCTGTTTATTATTCCCAAAACTATGTGAGTTTATTTTGTTTCACCTAATGAAATGCCTCCTCCAGGATTATGTCTATGATATTGCCTCAGCATTTTCTCTTCTTGAGAAAGAATATGTATCTCAGTGATCATCTTTACAGCCCTTCTTCACAACAAATATTCTTAAAACTTAAAATCATCCAAGCTGTCCCCCAAAGCACTGTCTTCAGGGTAAGGTGGAAAGGTGACTACCACTGAATACCATATTGTAGAGAAAGTCTAATGTTTTATACAATAACTTATACTGATCTCTATTCTATCCCTCTGTTGATGATGCATCTTAGAATTCTCTTTGCCTTTTCACTGCTCATCCATGGACTGTAGTGATGACTTCAAGATTTTTTTTCTCTACAATATCCCTTAAATCCCTTTCCTCATTGGTTTGCTATACAACTGATTTTCCTATTTAATGTGTGTTTTCAGCTTTGGTTCATTGATCACAGATTGTTTTACAATTGTGCATTAAACTACCTTCCCATTTACTGACTCAGTAAATAGTAAATATTTGTGAATTGGGTGGTACTGTGAATGCTAGACATTTTCCAGTCATGCTTGAAGAATGATCCCAAGGAGTTAGTCCACCGATAGACAGACAGATAGGAAGAGAGATTTAGGAAAATAAGAGCAACAAATAAGACTCTTTATGAAAGCAGATTTCATTGTAGATGGCATGGAAGTAATTTTATATGGAAATGCTATGCACATACATGCACAGTTTGTGTTATTGCTTAATTTTATTTGATAAATAGCATACTTAACCAGAAAAGCTACTTTGTAACTTCAAGGTCCAAATTCATAGCTGCTGTACTTAGATATAACTTCATTGATTTCAGCAGCATTATGTTTGCCAGTACCAATAGTGAATTTGGCCTAAGTATTTGAATTCCACTTATCATTTGAAAATAATACATTTGCCTCACCTTTTCCACCACTTACTGCTGCATTGCAGATGATAAGAAAATTACCATTTTCAAAAGAATCATAATTAAGGAGTTGAGACTTTCTTGCTTATAATTGAATATTTGTATTACAATAATACCCAGAAATTCCACTAAAAATTGGAGCCTCACTGTGGTAGGCAAGGCATCCTCTCTGTGTTTGAGGAAATGGGAAGACGATGGCTGTACACAAGAAATGTAATATTAGTAGGAAAGCCCTGGAAAACTTTAAGAAGATTCTGGATAATATTAAAAATAACAGCAAAACAGGCATTTAAAAAAAGATCAGAGAACTGGCAAAAAAAATGTTGAGGGCTTTTTGTGCAGATTTGCATAGTTCCTAGCCAAATCATTAGTATGAGAGACTGAGAATGACTGCAGCAATAGTTTACAGATGTTTGAACTACCTTTAAACTCATGAGTTTAGGTGCCATTAGCAGTCAACCACAGCAGCAGAGAGCTCACTGCAAGCTAATTTACCCCACTGCTATGGGCATATAACAGCCTAAGCTGAACTCCATGCTGCAGCAACCAGACTGCTAACTCAGGCATCTTTTACTGTTTTGTACAGACATACCTTAAAGGAAACAAAAATTGTGTTTAAGAAGTCACAAGAACAGTACTTTTCCTCTGAGGTTATCAAAGCCCATTTCATGCTTACAGAGATAAAAATCCTGTTTTCATTCGTGACTCAGTAAGGCAACATGGGGCTTCGGTTTGCTGGTAACCACCCTGATCCCTTCCTTCTCCTGTTTGCATCACAAATTGTAGCCCATACTAAAGGTCTTTATATTTTGTTTTATATTTCCCAAGTTTAGTCACAACATGTTTCCTAGGCTCACTCCTGTTATGTGAAACAGAAGCCTTCTAAGAAATGATGTGGCCCTCTCCTTGAGACATCTCAAGTCTATATTAACAACTTTTGCAGCAGCAGGATGTTGGCCACTGTGGTCCTCCTGCTTTACCTGTCTTGTAATTATCCTATTGGGGTTAACTATATAGTTTTGCTAACGGATTAGATGACAGATTTGCATGGGATGATTTGGATAGCAATTATCCTGCTTTATGGAGGGGGCTGGACTAGATGGCCTTTGGAGGTCCTTTCCAGCCCTACTTTTCTATGCTTCCAATGGTCCATGGAATATGGACCATTGCCTCGTCTTATGGCCCTGAGCCCAGAAGCTATTGTGATGTGCTACTGAGTGAGCTCAGTTTTAGTGATGTTGGAATGAAGCTCTGTTGTGGGAGCTTTTTATGGTCATGGCCAAGTACTTTTGCCTTGGGGTAGCCATGGAGAGAGACATTGGATGATCTCTTGGGTTTTAAGGTGGCTCATATGTGTGATTTCTCACACCTTTGTTGCATAATAATATAAAAACAATGACAAGTCTGGAAGAGAACTAGTTTAGAATAGACTGACAAAGCTGCAAATTGCAGAACTTGGCCTCATTGGTCTGTTGGGTTTGCACTTTGGTTGAACCAGGACAATGATTGAATCATAGTGTTGAGAGGGATCTCAAGGATTAATGAATCAGTCCTTCTGTAAAGCTCAGACTCTCATCACTGGTAACATGGCTTTTATAGAAGTCACTGTCTATATTTGATTATTAGTAAGTTTAGTGAGGTTCCTACTACTTGTAACTTTTGGGATATAGAAAGAAAAATGATATTCTTTAGTAACTCAGTGAAGCAGTAAACTGATTGGATCAGAATGTCAAGAGTTCTTCTATTGACAAAGGAAGTCAATGACTGCAGCTTTACCGACACTCAGTGGGTTGATTGACATGATATTGTCATTCTTTTCCACCACATATTTTGAATTCTCTGGGAAACATAAAAGAGTATGCAAATATTCTCCTTCATGCTGTATAGGACACAGCATTTATCATCCTAATGCTCTAGCCAAAATCAGCACCTGGATGAAGAGCAGCTGGCTAAAGCTGAACCCAGGCAAATTAATGCTGGTAGAGAAAGGAAGCTTTTAGAAAAAAACTTATCCCTCCCTCTCCCCTTAAAAACCTCAATTATTAAATTGCACTATGATCAAAGTCCTGGCTATTTTACAGGGCTCTTATCCTTATAACTGCATTTCCTAATCCACCTTTTCCAACTGTCCTATAAAAATAAAGCAAGATGCAGAAATTATCTGACTTCCATAAGGAATATTTTCTCTCATTGTGTGCATATCTCCTATTAACATTAGTGGGACTTACATACCTGCACTGAAAAGAAAATATCTTCCTTTATTGTTTAACTGCCATCTAAACTGTCACTGTTCTGTCACCCAATTTTTCTTTCTAGACTAATTACTGCTAGTATAACCAATTTCCTATTCTGAGGTTAGTTTGTTTCTTCTTTTCTACATGCTCTTTCCTGGTGTTTTAAATCCCCAGTCATTTTTTCTGGTTCAACAATATCTATTACTGTAGTAATTTTATATTTATCCTTGAAAACATGCAACTCCAACTGAGCTGGGTAATCACATGGTCTTCTAGCTTTTGTACAGAATGTATTGAACTTTTTTTCATCACACTCCTTTGCTTTACTTTTCCATTACACCCTACAAAGTTAATCCTGTAACAACAGGAGAAAAATGTCACTGGAATGATGCCACTTGTCAGTGCATCTAAGTCAACATCTATAAGGTGTGAAATAGATAACAAACGACTTTATCTTAGAAGTTCTTCTGTAACGCAGTACATTGCATGAGTCCTCCTGGTTACCTGGGTAAAGCAAAGAAGCTCCACTGATTTGAATTCACCCTTCTATTAAGCTGTATATTTTCTCCCAACATATTTAGTTCAGTGGACCGTGAACCGAGCCCACAGAGAACTACATGGGTCTCAAGGGACATACTGGAAGCATAAGGTATCCCTAGAGATGGCCTGTATTTTAGTCTGACTCTCCCCTCTCTTTCAGAGTAACAAGGCTTTGCATATCACTGCCCTGGAATCTCTTCCTTTTCATTCCTCCACTGTAAATTCCACAGTGGGAGAAACATCTATTAATAATGATGTAGATTCAGACAGATTTAGTATTCACCAGATTTTCCTATGGACTTGGGGAAAAGGAGAGCACAATGCAATCCAAAATATCTCTACACCTATTCATTCACTCCAAATGCAGAACCCAGACAACATGAAACAGCTCCCTAGAGATTTCTGAGGGTTTCAGGAAGGTGGAAGCATACCTCAAGGCCACCACTGTTCTTGTGGAGGGATATAATATACATGTTTGTGTTCCCTGTGTGTTCCTTCCCACCAATGAAATTACAAACAAACAAAAAAGGACATTTAAGATGTCATGAGCTACAAACACAATAACCACATATACATAATTGTCTTTATTGTGCAGCTGAAGAAACTCAGATAGCCAGAGGGCAAGTGATTTGAATAATAGTTTAGGAGAAGAAAACTTGGGGTGGGAGGGGGGAAGGTAAGAATAATGACTCTTAACATTTCTAATTTTGACACACTTGGTTGAGACACTTTGGGCCTGTGCTAGTTTACTCCTCTGTGAAATGGGTGCCAATGAAATATGCAAGCTTGAAAGGAGATAGAAATAGAGTGTACCAGTCTCCATTTAAGCTCATTTAAATTAAGCTTCCTAATTAAGACTGGGGCCCTCCAAGCTGAAAGCATGAATGTTTCTACAGCTTGAGCTAAAAAGTTGTATCTCAAGCCATGACAGATATTTGTTCTGTTCTCTGTGGATCAGAAACAGCATGGAATATGAAACACACATGCACCGGTGGGCTATATATGGGAAAAGTATTATGAAAATTTGGCAGCAGCAGTCTATGATTAGAACTCAGGACCACCTGACTCCCAGCATGTTCCCATGTGTCTAGGCTAGATAGCTTGATGGAAGGCAGGATTGAGGGGATACCATCACTACTGGGAACTCTTTCAAAATTCAAGTGTATGACTATTCAAGCTGATTTTTGAGCTTGCCCATATTTCACTGCAAATTATTTTAATTCTTTCCAAATTTCACAGGAACTGCAGCTTTAGTTTATATGAAACTGTTAAAAATGCATTTAAATTTTCTCCCCTTTTGGTCAAAACATATTATTGTTTTCATGTTCCCTTGGAAACACCTTAATGATAAATCAGAGTACAAGTTAAGTTTAAAAGCAAGACTTTATCAGTGCTACAGAAATTAAAATCCACCAGGAACAAGGAGGAACCTTTGTTCTCTAATGCTATTAGGCAGGACCTAACTAATATTGGCTTCATTTCCAAATAGGTGCTTTGAGATCCTTCTGAGGATCTAAGGTTATGTTGAAATCTATGGATGGAACAGTTAGAAAGTGGAAACCCTGTAACATAAAATATAATTCCTTATTAATTCTTAAAATTTTCAGGGGAGATGAAACTCAGTTGGCTCTTCTGTTAGAAAATCTGGTCACTAAATGAACAGCTGCCAGTAAAGGGTGACACTGGACTGTCTCTCTTGAAATGGGCTGGTGCAGGAAAATGGAGTTCACTGAGTATCGGACATTTCCATTTATTGTAGTTTGTTGTATACATGTGCAATGCGGATGGGGAGGTATTTCATTACCTTGCCCAATCCTGAGAAAACCATATTGCACAGATTCCAGCAAGGTATGAAATGATACACAGTGTGTGTGAATAAGCTTGCAGGAGGGGGCTGTTGTCAGGTGTGGGAGGTAAGAGAGTGTAATTTCATTCCTTAAATCCTTCATTCTTCTTCAGAATAAGAATCTTGAAATAATGGTATCATAGTGGGGGGATAACGTAAAGCACAGAGAGCTACTTGGTCCTTTATTCCAGGGACTGAATAGTCATTACTTATAGTGCTGTTTGCCATCAGAGAACAAACAGACAGGCATGCAAACTAGTAAGCTGTTCTGACCTTCTACTCTTTGGTCCCCAGGGAGGCCTTTTTTAAGGGAAAACCATTGATTTTTTACATCAGACAGATACATATCACAACTAGTAGTAAATTGCCCATGATTCCCTGTATTATGTTCCCCAGGGAGTCTTCTGTAAGGGGAAACCAATGATTTTGACTTTTCAGGTGTGGATTTGCCCTTAAATTATCTCTTTTATAGTGCTAGTCCATACAGCATCAATAACACAAAACCAAAAAAAGGAAAAAAAAACCCTATCAAGCAGCTCTAGAAAGAATAGCTTCTTCTCTGAGGAGTCCAGCAGGAATTTCACTTGGCAACATTTATGTTTTACTTCCATGCAGCTGAGAGAGATGTATGGGTAGTACAACTCATGTAAAAAAAACAAACCAAAAACCAAAAAAACCACCTGTCTTCAATCTCACTCAGATCCATATTTTTTAATTGACATGGGTCAAAATGCTGTCCTTTTTTTTTGTGCTGCTGTTCTACAGACCCCTTTATAGCCACAGGGGGGCAGCTGAATCAGTGCAGTTCTGATGTAGGAAGGTCAGGAAAAGTAGAATAAGGGAACATGCACGGGGGCCCCTTTTCCCCTTCACATGTTCTGTGTGCATGTATTGCACTGTAGTATGCCAATCAATAGGGGTGTCTTGTAGGAGACACACTGGGGGACTGAGAATGCATGCAGGGTTTTTGGTTGTAGCCCTGTCGGACTAAGGACATAGGCAGGCAAAGCACTAGAAACACGTGCAGGTTTTAGGTTGTAGCCCTGTCAACCTAAGGACCTAGGCAGGCAGGCAATCAGAAGCATGCAGTGTTTTGGTTTTAGCCCTGTTGGTCTAAGGACATAGGCAGGCAAGACACTAAAAGCATGTGCAGGTTAATGATTTCTGGTCAAAGTACAGAGAAATGGGGTTGTGGCAAATATACACTAGAATACCATGGAAGGGTTTGGGAAAAGATTAGAAAAAAGAGCTGGGAGGTGACTTTGGCCAGTGCTCTCATGGGCGATACCTCATATTAGCAATCAGTTAGAGTCATGGTCTTTGAGTGGGAAGTGCACTTCACAGTTTGTTGCAGCTAGAATAGGACATGACTTGTGGGGGATTTTGTGTCTAAATTTGGGGGATGGGGGCTGACTGAACAGGAATAATTAAGATGATTAACAGCAAGTTAATTCTCTAGAAAAATCCTATGAGACTCTATTGATCATTTCTCCACATGCTAATTTCAATGGTGGCAACACAAATAATGGACCCTTGGAGGTACCGCAGCAACTGTGAAGTGCCTTCATTATCCCTCTAAGACTATGAGTGGAAGAACTCCACTTTCTCTCAGCTGCTGCACTTAGTCTGTGCACTAGGTCAGTATTTAACATGCTGTGTAGAGTGATGGGACTTTTAAGAAAAGCAAATAGTGACCAGAAGAGTCATATTTAGGTGTGATTTCTCTCTCACCTCAGTCACTCCAGGACATTTTCAAAGCTTTCAGATACCAACCCCAAAATCCAGTACTCCAATCATTTCACAATAGAACTCAGAAGACTCATTTAGGTCATATTTTATGTAATAAAATAATCTTCAAACGTAAGAACTATTATATGTTATTGGAGAATGGCTTGGTAGAGATCAAGAGTGGACACTGGAGAAAATTTGTGAGGTGGGTGAAGGAGAGAGAGAGAAAGAGGAGGACATATTTTTCACTTAGTACTGAAATTAGCTGCAGGAAGGAAAACAAGGCAAAAACTACTAATATAATCTGGGCTGTTTTATCTCTGCCTTCCCTGTTCTATTCTCTGATTAATGCTACTAAGTGCCAAGATTTGTATTTTTATTTTAAAAATTCATAAATGAATTTAATGCTCATAAATGTGGGAGACAAATAACATTAGCTAGAAGCAGATATAATTGAGGCAGGCATTGTGCAAGATTTTGCACACAGCTCTGCCACTGCAACTGAAGTTTCTTCTTTAACACTCTGGCAACCATTCCAATTCTAGGCCTCTTCTATTGTGCAGACACCACCAAGCATGCAGTGGTTTTGTAATATGCTTAGATATGACAAACAAAGTCAATGTCACTCATGTCCTAAAATATATGGGACTGTTCTTATGACCAGTTTGTGCACGCTCTCTGTATAGATACAAAGTTGGAACGATTGAGTAAGAAACCTCTTTCCTTTGCATCCAGGTGGTTTCCTAATTGTAAAGCTTACTCATAGGTAGCAGCACTGGCATTCATTGCCACCCCCATAAAGGGCAATGTAGGGATGACCCATGCTATGATCCTAACCATTGTCCACAGTGGCCAAAAGCACATGCAGAACCCACTGACAGAAGTTCAGCTATGGTACCTAGGTAGTACCTTGCATAGGGGGCATTTTCTTCAGAAAACAATTCTGTTATAGCTCTGGCACAATGCTTTTCTATTACTATCAGGGTATGAAGAATCAAGTTCACATGTCTATGGATGTCATTTTATTCTCTGCTGCATGAGAAGCCTTTTTTCCCCATGTGTTATAGGAGGTTTTTCTAGTGAAATTTGGTATACTACTTGGGATCTGAAAGTCTGATGTAGGGTGCCCTATTGCTAATGTTTTAAGCAACTGCTCAGAACCAGAGGGAGAGTTTTGGAAACCTTAGGTGCATCCAGATCCTGCAGACTTATCTGCAGTGCAGTACACTACATACACCACACATGTAGGTGTTACCCGCGCTGCGAATTTTCAGCATGCAGTGGAGGTGGGGGTGACCTTCTGTGTTCCCAGGGTCAAAACAACCTGTGTCTAAAAAAAAAACAGGGTGGCACATGTGCTGGCAGCATGTGCCACCCAAAACCAGAACCTGGCTGATGGCCAGGCTCCTTGCTGCAGGATCGCCACAGCTGCAGCTCCTGGAGGCGCCCAGGACCCCAGGTAAAGCAGCTCCTGGCCCCAGCCTCCCCTACCCCACCTGGCGCACCATACTATATGCCACAGTGCACATGGCATGGGCGTTCCCCAGGGACAAGTACCAGCTCCCCAGGGACAAGTAGCATGTTCCCACTCATTTGGGCATACCCCTTTAGTCTGTTATGAGACCATCTCAAAAATTGAGGATCCAAACCATAGAAAAGAAAGAGAAAGTCAAGCAGGCACTTTAAAGGGAAAGGGTGGAGTAAATAGAGAGAGAAATATAACATGAAGGGAAAACATAATACAGTTGGGGTTAGTTTGAAATTTGTACAGACCTCTGCATCTTTCAGATTGCTGCTATTTGTATTTTCCTTATATTTTGGCAAGCTATTAGTGAAGAGAGTAAAAGCAAACAAAAACTAGATAATATCATTGCATGTGCGTGTACGTGCACCCCCTGTGCATGGTGGTGCACCCTCTATGAAAAGGTGCCACCGACAGTGTTGGTGATGCCTGCAGGAGATCACCGCTTGTCACCCTTGCCCCTCCCCCGTGTTGCCAACATGGCCAGCTGTGTCTGCGGGCAGTCAACAATCACTGCTGGCTGCTGCCACTGATGGTGTCTGCAGGTGGTTGCTGGTCCCAGTCGGTGCTTGCCACCCCCATCGCCGACAGTGCTGGCAGCTTCTGCAGGAGCTCCCTGCTTACTGCCACCATGCTCCTGCTGCCGCCAGTGACACCATGCCCTCTCAGCCGCCAGGGGCATGCAGTGTTCATAGATAATATAGCACAGACTCTACGGCCAAGTCAGTCTCACTATTGCACTGTTAAAGAAAAAATAAATGAAAGAAGCCTTGAACAGTGACCAAATCAAAGACTGCACACTTGACTCCCATTTGCTTACAACAAAGATCCCTGACTTTTAAAACCCCAAACTTTGTGGCTGGCCCCAGCAGCAGGTAAGGGCTATGTTACACTTTGCACTTTGAACTGCTGGTGGGAAGGCTGGTGAAATGAAGCAAGTCAGCCACTGAAGGATAAAATAAAGTCATTAAAAATAATAAATTAAAAAGAAATAAAGAGGTAAATTAAAGAGGGTTTTATGTTGTAATCAATTGGGATTTGGGATTGGGATATGGAGGGTGCTGGTCATGTTTCCTGGGGTGACTGGGAGGTGGGAGCAGTACTTTTGGGGAAGGTTGTGCCTCTACCCTGGGAAGTAAGCCCCAGCTCATGAAGACTTGTTCCCACCCTGCTACCCTGCTTAAACTCCACTCCTGAACCTGTCCATATCCTGTGACCTGGCTAGCTGGCATCTGCTTTGCAGGTTATTTGCATGGGGTTGCACCCCTTGGGATGGGAAGGTCACACCCACAGGGACAGGAGGGGGCATTGTCTTGGTGACAGAACTGCCCCCTGGGCAGTAGAGTTCAGGGGGTGGAAAGTATTCCCCATAGAACAGGAGGAGGAGGAAGGGACACTGTATCCTGGGATGCTGGAGGAATGCCACTTGAGCGGCTCATCTGGAGAGTAGCAAATATTAATGGAACACAAGCTAGGTAGCATGGATTAGAGATAAACCTGCCCTGGAGTGGCATAACTAAGTCACCTAAAGTATGCTTAAAACTATAATGAGGTCCTAACAAAACTCTCCATCCTCACTGATCTGCAGCAATTGAGCTAAGAAGAACAAAAGTGATCTGAAAACACCACTGTAGTGAGCCTCTTTCTCTTAGGTATCTCTCTCTCTTGGCTGCTGAACTCCACACCAACATTTTATATAAAAACAAACATAAAGTAGGAAATATGACAGCAACAAAACTGTTGAGCTGTTCCCATCCACCCACACACATGTAGTGATAAAACCAATATATGACAGAAATATTTACTTTTGGCAGGACAATGTAGCTTTTTCATCCTGAGGTATCATAGTCCCACAAAACATTTTGCCCATTGTATTGTTCCCTCCCCCTTCCCAAGTCACTTCAAGGCTTATGAAGTTTAGATTGTGCTATTCAGGAACTGACCACTGTAGAGATGTTGTGGGCTGGAACTGTCCCCAAAGAATCACTGAGAGGTGTTTCCGCAGCGTATAGGAGGAGGTCAGGATATCCAAAACACAGAATTTGGGTTCTGCAGGAAACTCTAATATTTGACAACATAATTTGGTGCTTGTAAGAATTGAATCTGGAATTTTCACAATTAATTATGAAACAGGAGTTCAGGAAGTTCATTCAAAAAAAAAAGTCAAATCACCCTTTCATTTAGACTTGCAAAATAAGCCTGATAAGGTACCCCAGGCTGCTCAGGGACCTAATGGCTCAGCTTCCTAATTATGTTCTGCATGTTAAGACCCTGGCAACACTGAAAGCTAGGAGTTTTGAAGCATCTTGGCTTTTACTTTGCAGCTGGAATCTCTGGGAGCTCCAATTTCATCAGGGGCTCCCAGGGCTGCTTGACTCCTAGCTCTGCAGCAGCCTCCCTGGGCAGCTGCTAGAGAGACAGGTGAGCAGGTAAGAAACTAATTTGCTTTCTGTCAGAAAGGGTACATTCCTGTGGCATGTTTTAAAGTTAATCAAATCAGCATTTTTGAAAGCAAAAAAAATGCTGGCTCACACACACTTGTTGGTATAGGGATACCCCCCTCTTCTATGGCTGCCCAGCTCTGCCCACTCTTTCTGCTCTTGTCCCTGTGCCCTTCAGGCACAGCAAGATAACATTTTTACTGTTAAGTATAATATTAGTGACTAAATATCCTTTGAAAACAGCTGAATTTTGGCCACTTGTGTGACCCAATTAAATGAGCCTTCCTATAGAAGTCATAAAGTTTAGTCCTTTCTTAAATTCTCTTTTTCAGGAATTGGTCTCAACTATACTGGCAAATAGTACATTTTTGCCACCAGACACTGAACCATCTCTAGGAGGGTTTCCTTGTATAGATATAACTGTAAAATTACACTGAAAGATCTGTCTTAGTGTAATGCCCTTGTTCATCTGAGAAAAGCTGCCTCCATGTTAATATAATCTTGGGATAGTAAGTGTGTGCCTCTTTTCCATCAATATCTATACATATACATACAGCATGAGGCAGAGAGGGAAGGAAAGAGACATTAGCTCATCCCTTTAGGGATAAGTCTTCTTTTAGACAAGTCTGAGCAATAAACGCCATAGGAAACCAAAAAAAAGGACAAAGGACATTTACTTATGAGGCCAAAATCTACTTCAGTGCTACCCTCCCACACTAACTTGTTCACAATTTTGCCTGTATAGTTTATTATCATTCCAGGCTGTTTCATCATGGCACAAATGTAGAGTTTCTCTCTCACACAAGATAATCTTGTTATAGACAATCTGGTTATTGAATGTCCTCGACAAAGAACAATCTTGTTAATAGCTTGCCTGCTCAAAGATGTGTCACTTCAAATCCATCTTGTATCTGAATCTCAGCTACATATAAATGCCCTCATCTGCAGCTCCCCTTCCTCAGACTGATGATGGTTGTTCTGTCTCAGAGTCAGATGTCTCACAAAAGACTTACTCAGCTAGTAGAATTTATTTCACATAAAAATAGTTATATAGAAGTTTTATCTAAATGACCATCATCTTTCTTTCTATAAAGCACATAGTTGCCATTTTTGCAGTTTTTCTTGAACATTGCAATCCATTAAATTTGACTGAAGTGAAAACGTAGGTCAAAATTGTTCCCCACAGATCTATGCATGCAGAGAATACTTTGTGCATATATCACTTCTGAGACATCAGCTTCCCTTTCCTGGACCTGAGAAGGCCTTTCCACACTGCCCGTGGTCTGTGAAGAAACTGGCTTGCTGAAGGAGGAATGGGTAAGATAAAGAATGGGTTGAGTTGCACGGTGACCTCTTTCAAGCCCTGTGAAAATAGGAAAGATAAGTGTCTATAGATGCATTGTCTTTTCAATGGAGTTTTTCATTCATAGGGTCCTAGTGAAGCTGAAGTCACTACTTAGAGGCAGAGGACCTCCTGTACAAATGTTAGGAAATTTAACTATTCTGAAACAACAATGTAGATTTTTATTTTGAGAGAAAAATCTGGTGAAAGACTGAAGCAGGAGTAGATAATTTAACAGGGGATCTTTTCAAAGGATTTTCCTTCACTAATCACTCTTCATCAGGTTTTTCCATGGAAGGGGACCACAGGTTTGGGCCACAGGTTGTATTGTTATCTATCTGACATTACAGGAAAAGGCAGCTTAGAATGTACAATCTATACACACCCATCCAAAATAAAAGTTATGTTTCATGCTATGAGACAGCTTTTACCTATGCTATATTATGAGAGGATAATGCAAATGTCAACTTTGGGGCTAGAAAAAACTAAGTTATAGTATTTATATCAGCTATAACACTGAATCCATTTCCAGCCTCAGGATGTAAACAGTCCTGCACTGTTGGAAAACTCTGGGCACATGTCTATTACAGTCTCTCTTTCTCACAAATCCTTTACACACTCTCCTGAAAATGGCATATCATGAGTAAAAAGAAGCGACAAGCAATGTGATGTGATGTGATGTGATGTGATGTGATGTGATGTGATGTGAAGTGGAAACACGGTTTTGAATTTGAGAATGTGACTTAGATTCACTGGCACAGCATCAAGAGGAGGTCCTGGCACACAGCAGAGGTAACAAATACATTTTCTGAAGAAAGGAGTATCAGATGAACACAATGCTCTAACCTCTGCAGAGAAACAGATGGAGGGTAGCTGCAATAGCCAAGTATAGTAAATAATGAGGAAAGGCTACAATAAGGAGGTGCAAACAATTAGCACTGCTGAACAGATTCCAATGAGACCAAGTTTGATTCACTAGAAATATAGTTTTGCTAGTCTAGGAAGCCTCATTCAAATCTTCTAGTTAATACAACATTTAAATATTACAGATTACTGAGGATAACAAAAAGGCTAAATACAGACAGTCAAAAACCCCGAGGTAGAATCGATTCAATTTTGCAGGTTTGTCTAAGCTGCATAAATTAAACCAAGAATGAACTGAACTGACGTTCAATGTTCACTTGGGAAAGGCAGGCAGAAGCCTGCACTAACCCAGGCCAGAAGCAGGGGGCACTAGAGCATGCCTCCCAGTTTGTTGTCTGTTGGCCAGTTTAGCCCAGCCAAGAGGAGGTCATCCCTAATTGGCTGCCTAGCACATGTCCCCAACACCCTGCTGTCCCCCATGGGTCCTACAGCACACTGGTAATAACAATCAACTTGGTGCTGTTAATTAAGAATAATGCCTTTGAAAAAAAAAGACCAATCAGCGTGACTTGAGGAAAAGACAACATTTGATAAAACTTTCAGAAATGGTATAATCTGGTATGGAACAAAGCAGAGAATGTTCAAGTAGGCAAAATCCTCTCCCATCCTTCTGGCCTTCATATATAGTTCCATTTCAATGTAACAGGTGCATTAGAGCTTTACTAAGTGCAACGTTTGAAACAAGTTTGAGGATCCGTCCAACCCCTATTATTGTGTGCCCATTATTACTGTCACTAGAATCAAAGACTGAAACATGCCATTCATTTTCCAGTGCATGCAATATTATCTTTTCAGAAAGAAATTCAAATCATAGCTCAGCATGAAAGGCTCACTTTTAAACGTGTGTCCTCTGAAGCAGAATTCAAGTTATAGTATTTAGTAATTATAAAGTAACTGTTCTGTTTTCTTCCTGGAACTCCACAAATAAGAGATTTGCCAATCTGGCAATAGCTCTTTGCTCATTTTGCAAAAGACTGTAACAGAAGACACTTTCAGGTATCCATAGGAGTGTGAGGGTTAAAAATAGTTTCTTGCAGTACTTCACCCAGAACAGACCTCTGGTAAACCCCACTTAATATCACTTTCCAAATAAACATTGAACTGTTTATGACTACTTGGTGAGCCAATCAGTTATGTATCCACCTTACAGTATTTTCATCTAGTCTGTATTTTCTTAGCTTGCTAATGAGAAGGTCATGAGAGAGAGTGGCAACAGCCTTGCAGAAGTCAAAGTAAATCATTACCCACTGTTCTTCCCCAATCCACACAATCTATTAACTTATAGCACAAGGAAATCAGGTTGTTCAGGCATGACTTAATCTTGGTAAATACACACTAGGTTTTCCTGATCACCTTGTTCTGCTCTAGATACTGCACAATAGAATCGTAAAGGACTTGGTTTTCCTTAAGGACCTTCGATGATTTGTCCAAGTATCAAGGGCAGGCTATCTGGTCTATAGTTACCTATATCCTTCTTTTTCTTTTTCTTAAAGATGTTTGCCCTTTTCCAATTATCCCAGATATCATCTGACATCCACAAGTTCTCAAGGAAGATAGCCACTGGCTCTGAAATCAGCTCAGCCAAATACTTCAGTACCCTAGGGTGTATCCCATCCAGCCCTGCCAACTTGAAACCATCAAGCTTCTCTAAACAATCCCTAACCTGTTCCTCCACTACTCTAGGTTGTCTGTCTCCTTCCCTATTTTTGCTGCCAACCTTGCTTTTCATATGGTAGCTGATCCTATTTGTGAAGACTTAAGTAAAAAAAAAACAAAACTTTTCTACATTATGCATAATTAGACTGCCTTATAAATTCTTTTGCATCAACTTGCCTGATAGCTAAAAATCGTGGTAATTACCACGCTCCAGCAGACTCAATTAATCAAGTCTGCTCTGATGTGCTGTAATTACAGCGCATTGGAGAAGCCTTAATGTATGTATATAGGCACCCTTCATGTTTAGTTTTGGTCAGAACCAGGAACAAGCAGGTAAATAAATTTAGCCAAACAATTACGTTTCATTTTCAGATTCAGAGCAATGAATTGAGAAAATGTTGGTTTTTCCAAAACTGGTTGCCCATAATTATATCTGCTTGTTATTAGTACAGTTAGTTTGGAAATGACAACATCTGAACTTGAGACATCTGTGCCCTCAGTACATTTATCTATGATAAAGTAAGCGTTCAGTATTTTTATGCTTCTTGATGTAACAGAAACAACAACGTTCTGAAAGCAAGTATTAAAGTCTCTTCTGGTATGTGTATCACCAACAGAATAACTAATATAGACCTGAATGTTTATATTGGTGATGATTTGTAAGCCAAAAAAGACAGAGTTTGACTTTCAGGTTCAGTTTAGAAACCTGACAGGGAAAAACAAACAAACAAATCTTTAATTACAAACTGAGCATAAATTTTATATAGAATTCACTGAGACACAATGCCATGAAACCCCATGACATCATTTTACAGTCACTTTTCAGAGTACAATTGCACTGTAACATGGCCCTGTATTTTTCAATTAAATTAGTTCTATTATGCTTGCCCTTTGTATTCCAAGCACCTTGGTATCACAAGGCAGACATACAAACCTTAAAATTAATTGAGTAAACAGGAGAAGCTACATTTAGAGTTCCAAAAAATGAAGAAAGCTATACGTATTCATACACAAACAAAATTAGAAGTTAGTGTTCTGAAAAAAGGAATCCTGGAAAAACACCATGGTTTAAAGCTTTACAGAACATATCATTGTACTCAGTGTAGGAGGTGAAGACAAGAGGCAATTTATTCTGCAGCTGGTTTAGAAATAAACACAGCAATGGAAGATAAGGAGTGAAAGAGGGATAAATCCTCCTGTAGCAAACTTGATGGGCAGACAGGCTGCCATTAACAATGCTGTTGCCTTTGTAAGTACAGAGTGATGTGGAGATACCCTGGCATTTATACTGTAGACATGGTCCTTAAAGATTTTACACCTCCAATTCCTTAGAATTATCAGCTATCTCCAGCCTGTCAGTCATCCTGGCAATCTTAGATTTTTAGCTTGCAGGCCAGGCAGATTATTGACAAAGCAATCCAGGGTGATATAATACACCCTGACAAACAACAGTGAGGGGGATTGTGTTTACCACTTTCACTGCACCAATTCACCTAAATTAATTCTTAACACTGAAAGTAAACTTTCTCTTGATAAGCATTCATTCCCTTCATACTATTGTTTTGCTATACTACAGTAGCTCAAGTGGAACAGTAAAACATTTTGATGCATCTAATTTAAACTGCTCAACACTACCAGTAATAGTAATAAAATACTTTTCATTTGACAGCAGGTAAACCAGGTGATATGTCTATAAACACAACATACGCACCATAGTAAGTTAAGGCTCTGGTTTAAACAGACAAAGCCAAGAAAAATTTCAAATTTAGGTTTGATTCTCTGTCCTCGATTTACCCCGTCTCTACAGGGATTGCAACACACACAGTATGACCTCTGAGATCACATATTGTTCAGAGACACGAGCACAATGGTGAATACAGGCAATAAAATTGACTTTGAGCTGACAACATTTTTGCCATGTTTTTGCCCAAAGGCAGTTTTTAACATTTAGATTATAAACTCTTGGTGGGAGAGAGGGGGAATAAAACGCTTTTGAATGGTGGTACACCCTTAGCTATGTCAGTGACTCTAAGCATTGTTAAAATTCTGAGCTAATTACTTAAGACTATTTTTATACCAGTAGATATTTTGCACTGCGCATTACATATTTCAGATACTGGAGCATACACAATGGTTCAGTGTCCATTGAGTCTGTTTGTTAAATTATTTCCAATGAAAGAAAGAGTGATGTCATGACCATGTGAGAAAACGTCACTTTTTAAAATTTTAACGTGCTAGTAAATGTTTTCAGCATGAGTATAGCCAGGCATGGTATTGTTAACACAGAAATGACTCTTTTGTGCATGGAGTTTTAAAGGTAGTATAGTCACAAAGTAGAAGCCTAGATTCAAATGTCATACTACTTCAGACAAGGAGAGTGTGAGATTCAGGATTTTGGTTCTACCTGGAAATACGAGCCAGTGGTCAAGCCCGTATTTGAAGCAGCGCTTTCCAATGGTTTAAAGGTGCTCTGATCAAGTCTTGTTTAAACACGCAAATCTCTTAAACAACATTTCTGAATTAGGCCACAACGTTCAAGACATGGAGACTAATTCTTGGCTTCCCTTTTTGGATCTCTCTCTCTCTCATTCTATGGAAACTGTGTTCCCAGCTCACCCACAATTCACCCAACAAATAGATTTGAGTTAGAACATTACAGAAAAGATTTAAATATTGAATACATGTATTTTAAACATGTTCAGTGTACATTATAAAAATTAATTTAGAGTAACCATATATGTGTATGTATTAATCATGCTTCAGCTTAGTTCATCTGCTGCAGGATTAATGGTGAAATAGCTCATCAAGGAGGACACATTTGCCTATACTGACTCAGACTGAGTGACTAGTTTAGGTCCCATAAACATTATACCCTTCAGTACACCTCCTTGAAGGTTCCAAGGCTGTTTTCCCCTAGGGAAGAAACTGCTTTAAATAGCAAGACAACAGCAGAATTGCTGGAAACAAGATTAATTAAAAACAGGGAGAAAATGGATTTTAAAAAGTTTTCTTAACATATTTAAAAGAACATACCAAATGAACTTTCCTTAGCTACAGAAACAATAAGGACTGTCATGTCCAAAATGCAGGATCTGTCTTACGCCTCCCTATGTTCCAGACCCCTGCTACTCCAAAGGGTAGAGACACAAACCTCTACCACAAACAGTTCAGTTTTTTGCCCTTTCCTTTCTTTTCCTTTTGTTTTCTTCTCCCTTCTTCCTTAAGTTTTCGGGTAGTATAATACATTGCCAGTGGGTCACCATTCTCCTATAAAATGTCTCTAACAACTTGAGCTATATTAATCTATTCCAAGAAGACTTTTCCTATTATCCAGGTTCAAGGATAGACTAACTAGTGGTAAAATAAAAATAAAAATGCAAAGAGCCTAAATCACCTAGAAGCCTAAATTAAAAACTGACTAAACTGGAAGCATGCAATAATAATTTAGCACTTATTTCACTCAGGGATTAATTTTTAATTATTTAGTTTATCTTCCACTACCTGGAGGAGGCAGGGGCAGACAAAAGAGTTACTGAAAATACACTCATGAACAATACGTCCTCCTTCCTTTGACTTGGTATAAATGTTTTGTATGTTCATATACTAAATCAGCTTTGAAAAACTGGATTTAGCTTGGTCTTCACACAGATGTGTGTGTGTGTTTGTAACTGAAATAATTATACCAGTGCAAACCTTAGGGAAGAGACAATTTTACAGGTACAAAGGTATTAAACCATTGCAATTTATTCTCTGTCTCATACTAGAATAAGCTGTTCCACCATAGGCAAATTCTTACTGGTAAAATTGAGACTGGGGACTAAAAGAGGCCAACATTTTGTGTGTAAGCAAGCCATAAGGGTGCTAAGTTACTTAGGCAATTTTGAAAAGTTTACCTGTGGACATATTAATAATAAACCATCATATTTATTAAATAATTAGAAAAATAACATTCATATGCACATTAAATCATAACAGGATTGCTGGGGAAATACCATGTAAAGACTCCTTCCTAATCTGATTTAACTGTTAATTATAGTGGTGCAGCACATCCAAAGCAACTGAAATTATATGTTTTTAATATATATCTATATAGTTATCACTATACCTACATAAAGAAGTATCCAGAAAGACACAGACACACAGTTTCAATTTGTATTATCGCAACATCTTGTTTATGTTTTGGGAACTGAATATACTGAAACATTAACATGATACCACAGCACTGAGCATGGAAAGTGTTATTCTGTGCCAGTTTAGAATAGGATTATTTTAAATACTTAATTCTATGACATCAGCATTTTCCAAAGTTATTATCTGTAAAAACCTTGGAAAATTGTGCCTCCTGGTATAAAGGGGTATTTACTTGTTTTTTACCTTTGCAGAATCTGTAAGCACAAAGGGTAAATATCCAGATATGATGAAAAAGTCTACAAATCTTAACAAAGGAAATATATCCTTGAATATACTGTGGATGCCGACAGAAAGCAAAACTGCCTGAATTATAACAATGATAATTTGTAATTTTAATTATTTATAAGGAGATGACGGCCGAGTTTCCAAAAATCTTTCTATTAAGAATTCTCAGTATAAATCTCTCTGATATACTGTAACACTACTTCATCTTTGCTGCCAACCACGCTGGAACACATAAAGCCCCTCATTAGTTCACGCCTTCACTTACAAGGATTGCTTTAACAAAGGGATCCAGTGTGTGTTAATGACTTTTAGAATTAAGATATGACTGTGGCAAAACAATAAATACCTCCATCTTATTAAGATGATTCAGTAACAACAGTGCAGAGCTGCTTTGTATTCGCTTTCCTCCACACGCATTTTAGTTCAGGCAGAAAACCCAGGGATGCACTCCAGAGAAACACATAATGAGGTCAGATGGAAAATCTTGTCTTGTTTCAGATATGAATTCAATCCATCCTTTCTTGCATGTGAGACAATATACACAGAAGGAAATGCTGCTGACATGTTTTAACTTCACTGACACTGAAAATCTTTTCCCCTCAGTTGTTGCTGTTTGTCTTCATTTGAAATATTATACACAGGATTATTGGAGATGGCTATAAAACCTGTTTTTATTTACTCATTTAACCTCTTGCTCTTCATTTGTTGCTCAGTTAGTGTCATTGCTCAAAATTCTTTGGATAATATTGTCAGCTAATTCACCTCTAGCAACATGCAGAAAAAGGTGCTAAATGTAAGGTTGTCACCTTTCCTATTATGTACTAAAATCCTGGGAGGTCTACAGATTTTACAGAGGAGATGGGAGAATGGAAAAGAATATTGGTCTTCTAGTTAAAACCTGAAGAACTGGAGTTCACCTGTCACAAGCAGGTACTTTGGTTCAAAACTATTCCCTAGAGCCATGCTTTGCTATTGAGCAGAAGTCAGAACAATGTGTCAAGACTTGGAGCACAGCTCTTCAATGTCTAACAAAACTATTAGAGGAAGAGCTAAAAATTCAGTTGTCAGCATAATTTGAGTTTAAAATAATTTTAAAGGAATGTTTAATTCCTAATTAGCCTATTCAGTGCATTATAATGTACATTTATATCTGTCAGCAAGGGAACTGAGAGTAACCTTTTAATGTAGTGTACCCTGTATAATATGTAACTATGTAATAGAAACAACAAGAAAACCTAAATTGATGGTGACCTTTATCATGCAGGGGTCAGAGGAGAGGAAGTACTATAGTGAAAAAAAATTGTACTGTAGTCAACGAGAGGCTATTATTATGTGTTACCCTATTCCCAATGAAATTAGTTTTTCCATTGACCTCAAAGGGAAAAGGTTTAAGTCCCTTTGTTCTGTTTACCACCCATCTAAGGCATCTATACATCCTTTATTAGCATAGCACCGGTATTACTAACCAATACTTACAATATCTCTGAATATCCCTGCATGGGATCTTCTCTTTGCAGAGGAAGAACTTTGGTTCAGACACACTAAGCGACTTGCTTAAGGTCACATAGGAAGTCTGTGGCAGAACAAAAACCTAAATTCCGGTCTTTCAAGTACTAGGTCAGCATCCTAACAATTTTCTCTCTCTTCCTACAAAGCCACGTTCTTCTGAAATTGTTATTAGAGGTAGTGGAAAAAATAGCTTGGACTATGCAATATATATTTAAAAAGCACACATTGAGCTTTCCTAATGAGTGTGTTTTTTTTAAACAATCATCAGTACATGCTAAATTAGAAACTAAACATCTATTGGGTAATGCTAGGCCCCTTCCTCCTGAGCCAAGGAAGGAACTATTTTGGTTATACCAAAATGTCACTATCCTTGATTTCCACAGCAGATTTCCCTTACTTTATATGTGCATTAAAGCCTTTCTGAACTCACTTGGCTGTATATTTCACAAGAAGACTTAATAAGTACACACTGGACCTGACGTAAACTAAATGCTTTAGACTGCCATTTCTGAAGGTATAGGATATTATTACATTTCATATTATATTAACTTACCCATCATATGTTCCAGATTCATTTTACCAACTGGAAATAAAAATGTGTATTATAATAGCAAGGATGAGCAGTGAATTAGAATTTTTCATATCATGATAATGATTTTCAGGTCATATTACTAAATACTGAAATCCCAAGTCTAATAGAAAAGCTACTACAGTAGAAAATACCTCAATGACAATATTTTCATAGAACATTTTAAAATAAACCAGTCTGATTTTCAGTCTCCACAGCATGATCTTGATAGAGAGAATAATTATTGGAAGAAAGGAAGTTTGCCTGTCACCCTATCAAATCCCACATGTAAATTTATTATACTTAAAACAGATTGCAAATGCCCCATGGGGTTGGATACAAAATGATACAGAAATAATTTTTTCATAGAAATATGATCTTATGCTTTCTAATTTCTGTATTAGACATTAATGTTTAGCTAGCAGTAAATAAACCAAAGATAAAAATGTAGCTTTTTTCTAAGAGCAGTGGAAAGGTATGAAAAGGCAGAGTGAATAGGAACAGAGCCAGCTGATCATATCATCCGCCAGCCACAATGATATTACTTCCTGAATCCATAAATTTGCAAGTGAAAATTGTACAGCTTTTTCTTGAATTTCACAGCTGTGCATTTGCAGCTTAAAATATGTAACTTTTAAAAAATTGTGCACAAGTGTTTTTTGTTATCAGTTTGATGTTCAGTTAGTACTGCAAAATCCACAACAAGGGAGTCTCATCTGGCTGCCTAGCTGGAAATCACAGCCCAGCTGATTAAGTTGTCTGTTAAACGATGGAACAAAAGTGTTTGATTATTAAGTGGTGCAAAGTGATCAAAGCATGGCAAGGCAGACCTTTCTGAAACAAGCTAAGTTACATTTCTTAACAAAGAGAAAAATGTCCTTGGTCACAAAATGGGAACTTCTCAGCAAAGTGACAAGGTTAATTGTGTGTTTACTGGGAAACAGAAAGATTGAAGGACAGACACATAACAACGTGGTTGGATGCATGAGACAGCTGCCATATACAAGGGCAGTGGTGACTTCCAATTGCCACCATTGCTGGCATGGTTTTGCAGCTGCAGCAGCAACTGTTCCCCCCAACCCAGTTGGCACCTGGGATGGCTGCCCTTCTAAGTGGGTGAAGAATCTCTTTTTCCCCTAATGCTGTAGGTCTGGAGCACCTTATAATTCAGTAACAAGTCATTAAACAACATGAGCTTAACAGTAACTGTTCCATATTTCCATTAGTAAATCTATTGATCTATTTGATTTATAGTTTCGCAAAAGCTTTTGTCATTTAAATTGCCAATAGGAGTTAAAAGTGCTTAGTACTTGGGAGCATTCTTCGCACCTTACAGAAGTTGATGCATAATTCTGTTATACAGGGTGTGTCTATACATGCATTTACTGCACATTGAAGTTATAGCATAGTAAGTAGAAACAGGGCTGGCGTCTACACGTGCGGTCAACCTGGGACTAGATATAGTCCCAAGTCAGAGCAGCTTGCCATGTGCCCCTGTGGCCACCAGGGGAAGCTCTAGCCTCCAGTGACATAGCTACCAGCACGTGGCAGCCATGTGCAGGCCGGAGACAGCTGCCAGCACTTGGTGGCCATCTTAAGAGCAGACCCCCACCCTCTGATCCCTGCCAGCCCCTCCCCTGGCCGCTGCATGCCCAGCACAGGAGCAGCATGCAGTAACTCCCTCCCTGCCCAGCCTGCCTCTCTGCACCGCCCCTGCCAGTGGCACTCAGCACCCCACTGCTCCAGCCTGGCCCATGCCAGCAATGACCACTGCTGCTGGCCATGGTGCTGGCCCTGCTGGTCCCACCAGGCCACCTCTGCCTAGGCTTCAGAACAAACACACATCCACCAGCTGGGCCCAGGGCGCTGGCTGTGGGAGGCTCTGGACAACCTCCTCCTGCACTCCCTGCTCCAGCCCACCTGCTTCACCGCCCATACATCTCTGACCCCCTGTGCACCCCTAGCACCACTCTAGGACATACACAGAGGTCAAACAGTATAAACTGTATTAATACAACAACCCCCCACTACATTCCTCCTTCCTCAAACTGCTCCCTCCATCCTCCCCACCACACACCGTGCCCTCTACCACCACTCCTAGACATCAACAATAAAAACTCTGATCCCCAAAATGAAAACACACTTCATGTGTCTGATCCCATCCCTGAGTCCATCTGTGCAGGGCTGAGGGGTGGCACCACCCAGGGCAGAGAGCCAGGTGGCAGGTGGCCAGCTCCCCAGCCACAGACAGTTCTCCCATGAGTCTGGGGCCATAGTAAAGGCCAGGGATGCCCGCAGCCAGCACATGCTGCATCACCTGCTCCAGGGCACTGCTGGGAGCCTGCTGTGGGATGGTGGGCAGGACCCAGGAGCCCTGCAGGGACAGGGCAGGAGGCCAGGTATGAGGGGGCATGGGTACAGCCTCTGCTGGGCAGCCTGGGTGGCTAGCTACTGCTCCAGCACTGCTCCACATGCTACCACTCCAGGGCCACCATCTTGGCCCAGTGGGCCTGGCAGGCCTGCAGCTCTACCTCCTCCTAGGCAGCCTGCCAGGTGAGGTCCTCTGCCCATCACGCCCACTGGCCCACAACCCAGCCCTCCACTGTGACCACTAGACACTGGAGCAGGCGCGGCCCATTAAGGCAGCACTGCTGGTGCAGCCAACACCTCCAGGTGGCTGTAGTGGCAGGTGGTGGTGAGGTTGTGGCAGCAATCATGCAGACCCCTACAGCCTCTCTCCTGAGTCCAGATGTTGCACCAGGAGAGGCAAGAGACAGAAGGCTTTTGTGAGACTTTGCAATATTTGAGAGATAAGATGCTCTGCCCCAGGGGCCCTGAACTGCCTGGCCTCAGATTGGAAGTCAGCCACGTGCAGGTGCCCACTGACCATAGTAAGCTGACTGGGCAGGCCTGGGCCCAGGTGGATGCTGCCTGAGCCCCCTGTCCCTGCTTGTTCCCCGGGGGCTGGGCCCAGGCGGCCTGCCTCCTCTGTTCCCTTCCCAAGATGGGCCAGGCCGGATGCTGGCAGCACCTGCTGCCATGGCTCCAGCCCCCACTGACACCCCTCTCCTTCACAGGCCCACCATTCTGCCCAGTCCCTGGCACCCGGGCTTGGGGCACACAGGACTCCCAGATAACTGAGGTGACGGGCTGACTGGGCCCTTGCCATCCCCACTCCATACCTCTTCTGGGAAGAACACTGAGGCTGGTCCCCTGCCATGCTGCTGCTGCACCCTGAGTGTGCCCCTGTTGTGCATGCCATGAGTGGTGCACAATGATGTGTTTGTGCAGGCGGAGAGCTACCTGGGACACTATTCCCTGCTGCTGCTGACCTGCTGGTGCCCTGGGCACACCTGTACTTCTGCATCGGGATCCTGAGCTACAAAGGTGCAGAGGGCAACCTCAGTCTTCCCCAGAATCTCCACCACTGTCTGGAGGGCTATTTGTCACTGAGCTACACATTCCTGCCCCTTGCTACTGAGGAGAGGAGGAGGTAGCCACTGGGATTGATGTCTTCCTCAGGACATGAGAGGTCCATGCCTGCTTAGCTGCAGGGACATAGGTTGCTTAATAAAGGCCTGACCTATGTCCTGACTTTCTGCATGTTGGGGGGGGGTGGGGGGGGGAACCTGGAGCCAGGGGAGTTCATGCAGGGTGGGCAAGGAGAGGGGGCTGGGGTTGGGAGGGCCCACCCCCCAGTGCAAGACTTACCATGGGCCTGAGGCCAGAGAGGCTGGCAGCTGGCTCCACATGCCAGGCAGCATCCAACTCTACCTGGTGTCTCTGGCCTTCAGTGGGCTGGGGGCTGGTGTTCAGCCAGGGACCCCTATAGTTGGTGATGGCATGGCCGGCTGCTCCTCATGCGCAGCTGTGGTGTGGGGCAGAGGCAGCCACTGGCCAGGGTCCCCAGGCTGCCAGTGGTTGCAGCAGCCAGAGAGAAGTGCAAGATGGAGCATTGAAGGCCTGATGTCCCCTCCTCCATTGATGTATCACTAGAGATGACATGGTGGGGCACAGGCATGGGCTCCAGGGGAACCAGAATGTGGGTCAGCTCCTGCACACATCCCAGCTGCCAGGGCCTCATAAATGTGGGCATTTGAGTGCCCATCCTGGATGAACTGCCTCAGGGCATCCATCTTGCCTCACAGCCCCTCCTCCTGGTTCCAGTATGGGCCCCTGGGGCTCTGGATGTGTGGGCACACGTGGACAGGTCTGGGGCTGGACACGGGAGGAGGATGTTATGCTCCATGCCAACTGACTGGACCCTCGTGCAGCTGGCCCTGGGATGCCAGCTCTGGAGGGCTGGCAGCAGCATCCCCAACAGGGGCACGGCCAGGGAGTCGCAGCTGCGCAGCTGAGGCACTTCATCGTGGTCCTATAGAGAGAAAGAGGTGGAGGGCGAGTAGCAGTGGGGAGCATGTACTGGCCCTGGTGGAATCACAGGGCTGGGCAAGGGGTGCAGCAGACTGCAGACCTTTTCAGCACTTACTGAGGCCAGAGAGCAGCTTGA